>NW_010325592.1:5275-18570 GCF_000700745.2 Antrostomus carolinensis | reverse complement strand
GCAGGGGTGTACTTAGAGAATTTTGTAAAAACTGTGTATCTAAAGCATTATCTGATATTCACAGCTTCATTAAAAATAATTTGAGTACAACCTTTTTATTTCAAATTTAATTCTTCATAGCAGAGGAATTTGGTTTTTTTTGGTTTGTTTTTTGGAAGAAATGTAGAGGTGTTCTCTTTAAGAAACTATGTTTCCTGGGTTTTGGGGGGTTTTTTTAAATTTTTTTATGCCAAGTTTCACAAGGTTGTACCCAGAAAATTATTTTATATAATTTTATCAATAATCAGCTTGCTTCTACATGTGTAGTCCAAATTCTGGCTACTGTCTTCAGTTTATAAAGTGCATTTTTATTACTCTTCATGCAACTTGCCAGGAGTGAAAATCAAGTTCTTGTTCTGCCTTAGCACTTCTGTTGATGTTCAGTCCCTGTTACTGATGTTAAATATAAAACACACGATGTGACTTTTGGACTCTGCACTGAAACATTTGGGTCGTTTATTCTGGTTTCACAGTTGGGCAATTTATTCTAGTTTAACAAACTGTAGACATGATTTGGAGGCAGGAGGACAAATGAGGTACAAACATTTTTAAGTCACATTTTAGAGTACAAGTTCTAAAAATTTAGCGGTGTAAGAACGTCGTCAGTTTGAGCTTCACATGAAATCACTCTCTTCTTTTCAGTGGTCTATAGTAGCTCTCAAACCAGCCACAAAATTAGCAGTGGGGCTGAAAGATGGATTTGGTTTAGTCAGTCTTAGGAAATACGTGATCCTTTTTTATATTGGTCATCATTGCTCTGTCATATCTCAATGAAAGCAAGAGAAAGAACTTTTTAAATGTTTTATCAGCTAAAAACCATCAAAAATGACAAAAGAGCTACGCTGAGGTTTTGGGAGAAGAATTGAAACCTTTCCAGATGCCTTGCACGTAGGTGTCCAAAGTGTGACTCAAGTTGCTAAATCAGCCTCGACAGTGAGAGCTATTGAAGCAGAGCCGACTTCTGTGCTGTTCATTGTGAACACATGACAAGTAACACTGAAGCCAAAGCTGGCTCAGAAAACAGGCTTCTGAGCCATCAGTACCAGCAGAAAAGTCTCAGATGGTGCCGTGCTACTTTAACTCTCTGGAGGAAACCCCTTTCATGGGTAGATTTTGTGTGTTTCAATTTAATTATTTTTTTTTTTAATAACACAGATTTGTTTTGTTGGTTGAGAATTTTAGTGTTTTGCTTAAAACCCTGAGATTAAACACACTTGCTACTCGGAGTAAATATCTTGCCCGCATTCTCTTTAATGCAAATATACTAGATCTTAGAAGTCCTGAAAAACAACTTGATCTGACTTACCTAAACTATTGTATTTGTTCCTCAAAATTACTTGGAGATGCCTACAAAAGAAATGGATTAATTGGGTGTATGTGGAGTGATCCTTCATCTGCTAAATCCCTCATGCCTCAAGTACTTCAGGAATTTCCTAAGCTGTTGGGTGATCTAGATGGAACCTGCGTGGTTCTAACCACTCTAAACCTGTCTTAATTCCTCTGTGAACTCCTTTATAGTTTTGGCTTCTACAGCATTCCCAAGGCACTAAATTCCACAATTAAATTATGGAAACCTCTTCATCTTTGGATTTAACTGTTGCCTGTAAACTTTCCTGAGTGCTCTCTACTTGTTACTGTAAGCCAGAGCTAGGATTTGCTTGTGATGTTTCATTCTCCTTTTTCCCTCTAAGGGAAGAATGGAACAGCTTTCAAATTGTGGAACTAGGTGACAAGATACAAGGAGAATGGATAAGTTGGAACTAGTGAACTTTTACAATCCTTTGCTAACATCTAAATTAATTTTCTCCAGGAGCACACGTTAATAGGCTCAGACAACTCTCAAGATATCCAGCTGTGTGGAATGGGAATTCTTCCTGAACACTGCATTATAGACATCACCCCAGAAGGACAGGTTATGTTAACACCTCAAAAAAATACTAGGTAAAGGAATAAAATACAGCTCCAGTTGTATAATAATTATATTTTACCTAGATCAGTAAAAAATAAAATTTTCTATGTATTCTGAAATAAGAAAATTCTACTTCTTTTATCCTGCTTTTACATTTGGTTTTGATTGTCATCTACCCCTCTGTCAACTCATATCTTTTGTTCTAATTTCTTGTAGCCTAAGTTTTCAAAGAGGATGAATAAAATGCTTATGTTTTCAGCGAGTAGATACTCACTGATTTGCAGCTGTGTAGCTGTAACTCTATCGAAATTTGAATTAATTTTCTAGGAAATCTGTTGAAATGCAAAGAGCTGCTGAAGCATTTGTTGCTTTATTTGATTAAGTGGCAGTATTTGAAAAGCAGATGGTATATTCAAATTGATCACAAAATGACATGCAGCCTCAGCATCTCCAATAATTTATAGTTAAATACATGAAATTCAACAATTTCACATTCACCCTGAGTCGTAGTTGATCCTGCTTTGAGCAGGAGGTTGGAGTGGATGACATCCCAAGATTCTCTTCAAATTTGAGTTATCCTATGATCCTGTTTTCAGACTTAATCTGACTCTGAAATAAAGGTAGTTTCTGATTATTCTAATTGGTTTATTGTCTTCAAGCTATTTATATAGCAAAGTTCTCTTGTCTCATTCAAATGTTTCTATTTCTGTCTGTATTTTAAAGTAGTGTGAAAGTGTTTGTTTCCAGCAGCATCATCTCTCTTTCATGCCACTCATTTTTAAGCTCTAATTCCACTACACAGACATAGCAGTCATAATATCTATCCAAAAGTAAGCTTAAGCAATAAAAGAAGCTGAGTTTGAGGAGTTTATGAAACCTCACAGGGTAGATCAATGAAGTTTCTGGGAATATTTTGCCTTTTTGCAATCGATAAACCTATTCTCCAACCTTAACTACTTACATTAAAGAAAGTAGTACTGGAAAAAAATAAAATCCTTATGTAGATGCATTTACTTCAGATTTTTGGCTTTTCACAGGACATTTGTAAATGGTTCTGCTGTCGTGTGTCCCATCCAGCTACATCATGGAGACAGAATACTGTGGGGAAACAACCACTTCTTCAGGTAGGAAAGATATTAAAGAAAGTGAAAGTTTGTGCCAACTATGTTCTATTTTAAGGTATAAGGAAAGATGTCAGTGGAGCATTCAGGCTGCAGGAAGAGGTGATTTATTTCTCATTGGGATTATAAAGGCAGTGCTGATGACTGACTGTTCTTGAATGCTAAATGTTATAGCTACTGTGCATTATTTTAATTTCAGAGCACTAGCTTGACTTCTTGTATTTTTAAGGGACTGTAACCTTTACTGATGAGGCCCTTGCTGTAGTTATCAGTACTATTATCTCACTGGAGAGATTTAATTTTTGAGCTGGTAACTTTAATGTGGTTCAATGCCATATTAATACTAAGTACTTCCTCTTCCAGGGTGAAAGTATTTACACCCAAGTTTTGACTTGATAAGTTGCTTTTTGGATTTTTCAGATAATGTGTTAGATTTTTGGCCTATATTATACAGTGATCTGGGTTTTACTAGGTCACTGTGTTCTCTGTTCCTCTGAGTTCCCGCTCTAACCATGCCTACGATCTTCCTGTATCAGACAAGATTGCTGGTAGAAGTCTTCTGTGAAAGACCATTCTTGAAACCCTCTGTGACTGGTCTGAAATACCTTAAAGATCAGTGAATTTAGATGATAATCTTAAACTTCATTGTTTTCCTTTATGCTTGAAAGAAGAATCCGCATCAAAAGTGGCATATAATTTCATTATTGCCTCTAAATTTTTTGGATGTGGGGCGACTGAAAAAATTCATGGCTACCTATACTGTGTAATTAGCAATATTAGGTACTCTCTATTATTAGAGTGTAGAATGGATTAGTTAGTTTGCCTTGAACTCCCCTGGTTACCCTGAGGAAAACTACACTCCCAGAAGATCAACAAATTTTGAAAGGGACAAATCTACTGATTTGAATAATCTACTTCATTTTAATAATCTTTGAAAGCAACCCTTTGTTTCAGAGTTGAACAACTAAGAATTCTTTAAAATTTTTCCTCTTATTTAAAGGCTGAATTTGCCAAAGAAGAAAAAGAAGGCAGATCATGAAGATGAGGAGCGAGACAACTCTATGAAATGCAGTAATAGTGTTGAGCAGCTGGACATAGATGGAGACAATTCCAGTGAAGTGTCTAGTGAGATTAACTTCAGCTATGAATATGCCCAGATGGAAGTCACTATGAAGGCACTTAGTAGTAATGGTAAGAAGCAGCAGAAATTATTGGAAATATGTACAGAATATGAGGTTACATCTTCAGGGACTCTTAGCCACAGACTTTTTCCTTTATAACTTCCTACTGGGGAGTTTTTCTTGTGAATGACTCATCATAGCCATTTGTGCACTTGACAGGGGAAAAAACCATCACCAACTGTTTTGTTTGGCAGCTCTTGTTGAGGGAAAAGCCAAAACTGGAATACTGGTGGAACTGAAGCCCCAAATCAAAATGTTTTCACTTTGTTGTTTATTTTTCTTGTGTTATGTCTCACTCAGGCATTAACTGCAGTGATTTCTGTCTCTGAAACCGCGTTCTTTAGATTTTGTGGTCTTATGTAGCTGTCCCAGAATGGCATTATTTTGGGAAGCAGGAGGAAGTTTTTTTCAGCTTGATCTTTCCCTTTTCTCAGTTCTCTTAAATCATCCATGAAATCTGTTCTCTAGATGTTTATTTTGCTCCACAATTCAGCAGCATTTTTTTTAATGTGCCTTACAACAAAAATAGAATCTCTTCCTCCTTTTATATGATAATTGTGTTTACTGTCTAGGACGTTCCTCACCATGAATTTCAGTGGCTGCTACAGGCCCTAATGTGGGTAACTGCAGATATGGAATGAGGAAGGGAAGTAGCAAATCATAGTAATTTGTGCCTTGCCCAAGGTCATACAGCATATCATACAGCAGAATGTGGGAAAGATCTCATGTTTCCAAGTCCCCTATCTCTGCCCCATACTCATTACATGACTGTTTCCATTCAGTTTTATGGTTACCAGGTATTTAACCCCCAGAAGTTTTATGTTCTTTAATTTTCAACATTTTCTGCTTAAGATCCAATGCAGTCAATCTTGCAAAGCCTGGAGCAGCAACACGAAGAGGAGAAGAGATCTGCACTTGAGCGACAGAGGCTGATGTATGAACATGAACTGGAGCAACTACGAAGGCGATTGTCACCAGAGAAGCAGCATTTCCGCAGCATGGACAGGTTTTCCTTTCATTCTCCCAGTGCTCAGCAACGCTTACGACAGTGGGCAGAGGAGAGGTGAGTAATCAAATCTGACCATCAGGAGGGTTCATTGAAAATTCTTCAGCGCTAATGAATTTTGCAAGGTTTTAATTGCATTGCACACCTCTGCCAGATTTCTGAGGGGGCTCCTGTGGGCAGTTGGGGAGGACACAGCGAAAGTATTAGTCTAAGAACAATCAGACCTGTAGTGCTAGAAAAGATGAGAAGGAATGAGTGCCTGCTTTGTTGTTAAGGAGAAACTATCCTGATCAGCAACAAATTTGACTAAAGATGAGATGATTGGAAGAAATTCTGAGACTTCTCTGTGAGTTTGTTCTTCTGTGTATCATGACTCAGCTGCTGGAATATTGTTTTTCCTCTTGACTCACACCCATCTGTCTGACTTGGGCAGGTCTTGGCAATCAGAAGAGCACAGAATAAAAAGGGAGTAATGAGATGATACAAAGAATTCTGATCCAAAGCATTGCAAAAACTGTTTAATAATCACAGAGGGGCCACTGTCCTCTTTACCTCTTCCTGAGGGAATTGCACTGAGGTTATTTACTTCAGCCTGATCTTTTTCACTATTATTGTCAAAAATTGCAGCTGCAAGAGGAAGATGGAACTTACCCTTAAAACAATGAGTGTGGTACAGACATTGTAATGAGAAAATACAAATCTAATCTATACAGCTAGAGAAGCAACTTTTGAAATAGAAAATATTCGAGACAGTCTAGCAAGGTGTTAGCTGTGTGTCTGGAATATTTTGTAGTACCAGATTCCTGTGCTGCACAGTTGGCACTCTCTCACACTTGGCAGGAAGGCCAGTGAGCAAGGGGGTCATAGTGTCTGAATAAATCTATCTCTCTAAGGTGGAACATCCACATCTGTGGTGGGGAAACTCTGGAATAAGCCACACAAGAGCTGACTGTTCAGCAGATGTAGCAGTATGCTAATGTTCATACTGATAAATTCATAGAGATAATATTATTTTTCCCTAGAAGAAATGCCATTTAATTCACCTGATTTTTGTGTAAAAAAGTTGAACGTTAAGACTCCTTCCTGTGAAGTGATCATTTGTTTCACACTCAGTTTCAATACTTAAATGCAGTGATTTTTCCTGTCTCCCACTCCAAATCCCCTTCTTCTAGAGAAGAAATGTTGACCCACAGCCTGAGAAAGCTGCGAGAGCAGATTGTTAAAGCCAATTTGTATGTGAGAGAAGCCAATTTTATCGGAGAGGAATTGGACAAGAGGACAGAGTATAAAGTTACCCTCCAGATTCCAGCTTCAAGCCTTAATGCTAACAGTAAGGTAAGGTGGCCTTAATGGAACTAAATAGTTGTTCAGGAAGTTTGCCCCTCAGCATTCACATTTGTTGTATTCTGATTTTAATGATCTAGATAGTTTAATAGTCTATTCATGTGCATTAAATATGGCTCTGTTGGTGCATGCTACATCCTTATCTTATTTTGATACTATGAAAATCTTCTAATGTGGTACCTTACTGATAAAGGTTTTGGTTGGAAGACCTTTCCAGTGTTGTTAAAGCTCACACTTGCTTCTGTTGCAGAGTAATAAAATCCATGCAGGTTAGGTGACATGTTTCAAGCATTTACCATCACCTTATGGATATTTGGCTTTGCATCATAGCTAGCTTTGTATCTAGCTTAGCAGCTAGAACAAGTCCAGAGGAGGCCACCAGGATGATCCGAGGGCTGGAGCACCTCTCCTATGAAGACAGGCTGAAAGAGTTGGGGCTGTTCAGCCTGGAGAAGAGAAGGCTCCAGGGAGATCTTATAGCGGCCTCCCAGTACCTGAAGGGGCTCCAGGAAGGCTGGGGAAGGACTTTTCATAAGGGCAGTTAATGACAAAACAAGGGGAAATGGGTTTAAGCTGAAAGAGGGGAGGTTTAGATGAGATATTAGGAAGAAGTTCTTCACTGTGAGGGTGGTCAGACACTGGAATAGGTTGCCCAAGGAAGTTGTGGATGCCCCCTCCCTGGAAGTGTTGAAGGCCAGGTTGAAAGTTGCAGACAGTGGTAACTTTAGCTGGAACTCCAGGTCTGCTGTATCTTGAGGATATTTCAAAGAATCACAGAATCGTAATAGTTGGAAAAGACCTTTCATAGAATCATAGAATGGTTTGGGTTGGAAGGGACCTTAAAGATCATCTAGTTCCAACCCCCCTGCCAGCAGCAGGGACACCTTCCACTAGACCAGGTTGCTCAAACCCATGTCCCTGAGCACCTCGTCTACCCGTCTTTTAAATCCCACCAGGGAAGGTGACTCCACCACCTCCCTGGGCAGCCTGTTCCAATGCTTGACTATCCTTTTGGTGAAGAAATTTTTCCCCAGATCCAATCTAAACCTCCCCTGGTGCAACTTGAGGCCATTTCCTATCATTCTATCATTTGTTGCCTGGGAGAAAAGACTGACCCCACCTCTCTACACCCTCCTTTCAGGTAGTTGTAGAGAGTGAGAAGGTCTCCCCTCAACCTCCTTTTCTCCAGGCTCAACAAACCCAGTTCCCTTGTGAAATGCTTAAGTATTCCTATTTCTAACACTTAAGTAAGGTGAAAATCCACAGAAATTAGTGCCCACAGCTGCAATTAAACTTCACAGTTACACTGAACATGGATATACTGTGACAGACAAACTCAGTTTGTCACACTTGAATTTGGTTGCTCAAGCTAGAATTAAAATAAAATAAAAATAAAAAAATCAGACTTTTCCCAAAGATGTTCTCAGTTTTGTGGTGGTTTTAAGCTATTTTTTCATTGTTGTGACACAAATTCCTCATTGATATCTCTCTACAAAGATGTTCTCAGTTTTGTGGTGGTTTTAAACTGTTAACACAAATTCCTCATTGATATCTCTCTCATTGTTTCGCAGAGAGGTGCAATTCTCAGCGAGCCTGCTATTCAGGTGAGGAGGAAAGGGAAAGGCAAACAGATTTGGTCACTGGAGAAGCTGGAGAATCGATTGGTAGATATGAGGGATCTTTACCAGGAGTGGAAAGACTGTGAGGAAGACAACCCAGTAAGTAATAATTACCTCGGTATTTTGCTGATAGAATTATGTCCCTGTTAATTTTTTTGTTTAAGTAGATGTGAGAAAATCTTACGTGAGAAGAACCTTCAGGAGGAGGAGGGAAGAGAATAAGTAGAGAGAGAAGTTTTTCTGACATTTACTTTTCCTAGTCCTGGAGCAATCTTCAACATTTCATTAACCCTTATCTTGTCACTTTGTTGCTTGTTTACATGCATAATTTGGTGTCCAAACCAAGCATACAATAAGAAGCAGTAAGTAAACACAACAGCAGTTGATGTTCAGGCTGAATTCTCTGAATCTGACAACGTTAAGGAGAACTTGCTGAGGACAGGCCTTCTACTCAGTCCAAAGTAAAATTCAACTTTCTGTTCTTTTTATGATCCAATCTAGCCTCTTGCTTGACTCTGTTTTTCTTTCACTAGGCTGGTTGTGCAACACTTTGAAAACTGTTTCATGAAAAGTTTGTTTTTCTTACATAATTATGAATTTGCTTGAAGGTGATGAGAGCTTACTTCAGACGAGCTGATCCGTTCTACGATGAACAGGAAAACCACAGCCTTATCGGAGTGGCCAATGTTTTTCTTGAGTGCCTCTTCTATGATGTGAAGCTACAATATGCTGTGCCAATCATCAATCAGAAGGGAGAGGTTTGTCATTCTTCTATAATCTTTACTTACTCAGCTGTTTAATTACAACCCGTGGACCTTATTACCGGTGTATAGTAGATATTTTCCAGCTTCATGTGCACAAGCTCTTTGCTAACAATTTGGAATTATGCAAGTCCCATAATACCTTACTAGAGTTGTTTAGACAGCTTTGAATCCCAGCATGGTGATTGTGAAAGGAGAAAGCTTTGTGAGCACCTTTCTGAGCCCAGAAATAAATACTTAGGAGAACAAGTATGAGCTATAGTTCCACTGGCTTTCACTAACTACCATGAAGAATATGCTCTTAAATATATACAGTAAGAACAACTTCAAAGGCAACTAGAGCGTACCAGGCAACGTTCTCTGTGCTCTGCATCACGTGTGCACTTTGCAGACTCTCTGGAGACTGGTGTGAAGGTGAGTGAGATTGCAGTATGCTGTTCCCAAAGTCACTTTAGTGGCTGATTTCTTTATGTTCTTACAACAAAGGCTCTTTGATTCTCTCTCCAGAAATTCTTCATCTGGTGCAACAAATGCACAGTGCAAAAGAATAAAAAAGAATAAAATGTTTTCTGCTTACAAACTGTGAACAGCAGTAGTTGTAGTTACCTGAAAAGGGATGAACCTGTCACTGATTTCTGGTACACAAGTAATTCTTAATCCTTTCTTATCAGGTATCAGGTCGTCTCCACGTTGAAGTTGTTCGAGTGAGTGGAGAGATAGACGACAGGTTGGTTGGAGGTGAGGATAGTCCAGACAGTTCAAATGAAAATGACACTCAGGAGAGAAAACTTGTCTGCCAGGTGAGTTCCAGATATATCCTAACTTCTGAGCAACCTTCTGTCTTTCCATCCCAAGTCTTAAAATAAAGAAGTACCTGGTGCATTGGCTTCTGGACATGAGATCATAGAATCGTAGAGTGGCTTGGGTTGGAAAAAGATCATCCAGTTCCAACCCCACTGCTGTGGACAGGGTTGCCAACCACTAGATAAGGCTGCCCAGGGCCCCATCCAACCTGGCCTTGAATGCCTCCAGGGATGGGGCATCCACAGCTTCTCTGGGCAACCTGTTCCAGTGCCTCACCACCCTCTGGATGAAATATTTCCTCCTATTATCCAACCTAAATCTCCCCTCTCTTACTTTCTCCTGGTTCATCAAACAACTGCAGTGAAAAAGAATTTCCAAAGTTCTTGTCATGCTTCCTTTTCAGTGCATCTCTTACACTATTTGAGAGTCCCACTTGAGGGAGGGGATTCTGCCCCTCTGCTCCGCTCTCCTGAGACCCCACCTGCAGTGCTGCCTCCAGTGCTGGGGACACCCAACAGCACAAGGACATGGAGCTACTGGAGCCAGTCCAGAGGAGGCCACGAGGATGATGTGAGGGCTGGAGCAGCTCTGCTGTGAGGACAGGCTGAGAGAGTTGGGGCTGTTCAGCCTGGAGAAGAGAAGGCTCCAGGGGGACCTTCTAGGAGCCTCCCAGTACCTGAAGGGGCTCCAGGAAGGCTGGGGAGGGACTTTGGCCAAGGGCAGGGAGTGAGAGAACAAGGGGTGATGGCTTGAAAGTGGCAGAGGGGAGATGGAGCTGAGATGTGAGGAAGAAATTGTTTGGTGTGAGGGTGGTGAGACAGTGTCCCAGGTTGGCCAGAGAAGCTGTGGCTGCTCCTCCCTGGAAGTGTTGAAGGCCAGGCTGGATGAGGCTTTGAGCAACGTGGTCTAGTGGAAGGTGTCCCTGCTGCTGGCAGGGGGGGTGGAACTGGATGAGCTTTAAGGTCCCTTCCAACCCAAACCAGTCTGTGATTCTATGATTTTTATTGTATTCCTCTTCAATTACAATGTTTTTGGTGCATCTCACTATTACAAATGAAGAAAATGTGTTGGAGTGTGTGTAGAAGTCAGTCCTTGAGCTTTCATCCCCAATAAATTTGTACCTGGTGACATCTAGTGGCAATGTTCAGCTGATGCACTCAAAATATTGTCTCCAGTGTATATCAATGCAGAAATTAATCTTTTGTAAAGTTTCTTGTTTTCTTCTTTCTTTTTTTGTTATCCTTTGCAGTGGAATGGAATAAATTTTTTCTAACAGGAGATATTTTTAATTCTGTGCTTCATGAATAAGTGTTTTTTTTCTTTGTTTCTTATCTCTTTTTCTAGATTAAAATACTTCAGGCTACAGGTTTGCCACAGCACCTGTCCAACTTCGTGTTCTGCAAATATACATTCTGGGATCAACTGGAGCCAGTTAATGTTGCACCTGAGGTGGATCCTTCCTTATCTTCCGTCAGCAAGGAGCCACGGTGCATGGTTGTCTTCGATCACTGCAATGTAATTTCTTTTTTTTCTATTTTATTAATGAAACTGTAGGGAGAAAAAGCAGGTTTATGGTTGCACAGCAGTTGCCTCTTTGCTGTCAGGATTTTCCTTTGCGAGGCTGATACCCTAATTCCAATTTTAGGAAGAACTTGAAACATCTTCAGTGTCCATTTCAGTTTGATTGTACTACACTGGTCACTTGTACAAAAATCACAGCAGGTGAAGAAATGAAATAATAGAGGGAAGCCATCTGATCTCTTCAGCAGAGAGACTTATGTTGGAGTTTACCCACAGTAAAAATGCTGCTGAGTGTTGCTCATCTGAGTACATTTGATGTCTGTATCTGGGCTAATCACTCTACACTCTGATGTGCTGGAGAGAAATGTCCCAGTCCTGGGACATGATGCCTGTTATCCTGATGTAGATGTTGAAGTTAGGTCATCTATCTTGGAACAGACTGTTTCTTCCTATTGACATTCCTGTTCCTAGTAAGTGTCCGAGTGGAGGCATCTTTTAATAGAGAGATCTAAAGTCAGCTTAGGTGACTGCCAGCCAATCCCAGAATTGCCTCGATTGGAAAAGGCCTTTAAGATCATTGAGTCCAGTCATGAACCCAACACTGACAAGTCCCCAACTAACCCATGTCCCTCAGCACTATGTCTACACGACTCTTCAATCCCTCCAGGGATGGGGACTCCACCACTGCCCTGGCCAACCCCTTCCAATGCCTCAGAACCCTTTCAGCAAAGAAATTCTTCCTCACATCCCATCTCAATTGCCCTGGTCACAACTGGAGCCCATTTCCTCTTGTCCTGGCCCTTGGGCCTTGGTTGAACAGACCCACCCCCACCTCTCTCCACCCTCCTCCAAGGGACTTGCACAGAGCCACAAGGTCTCCCCTCAGCCTCCTTTTCTCCAGGCTCAACAACCCCAGTTCCCTCAGCCACAAGGGAACTCAGCACACTTGTGCTCCAGACCCTTCCCCAGCTCCGTTGCCCTTCTCTGGACACGCTCCAGCACCTCCATGTCCTTCTTGGACTCAGGGGCCCAACACTGCACCCAGCACCAAAACCTCACCAGTGCCACACCTAAGTTCTCATCCTGTTCTTTCTATCGTTTGTGTTACACTGAGCAATTTATTCCACTTATCATTTGTAAATTAGATATAATACATTCTGTGTTTGGATTTTCTGAGTCTGAACATTAGGACATACAATTTTTTTTAATTTTTTTTTTTTTTTTGGACCATTGGATCAGGACCTGGAACAACACATGGTCATTTTTCAGCTCTTTATAGGCTTTAACCTTCAGCAAATCATGTACCTTTCATTTTACAAACTGAGGTGACAGTTCTTCCTTTCCTCTACTCTGTGTCTCGGGGACCAAGGTGACTTTACTACATGCTGATATTAAAGTCAGGAGAGTAAATCTCTAAGTCTGAGTCATTGTGTGGTCACAGTTATTAACTGATTTGTCACATACATACAGGAAGTTTCTGTAAATATTTCCGAAGACTTCATGGAACATCTTTATGATGGTGCTTTGGCGATTGAAGTATATGGGCACAAGCAGAGCGGTGACCGCAAAAATCCAGCCCTGTGGGATTTGGGAATAATTCAAGCCAAAACACGCAGCCTTCGTGACAGGTACATATGGAAAATAGATCATTGGTTTAGAATTTTGGAAAATCACTGTTAGAGGTGCCCGATTTGGAAGCAAGTTTAGGATAAGTCACAGGGATCTTCTGGGGAGAGTCCAGTGGAGGCCACAAAGATGATGAGGGACCTGGAGCATCTGCCTTACGAGGAGAGGCTGAGAGAGCTGGGACTGTTCAGCCTGGAGAAGAGCAACTGAGAGGGGATCTGATCAATGTCTATAAATATCTGAAGTGTGGGGGCCAAATGGATGGGGCCGGGCTCTTCTCGGTGGTGCCCAGTGACAGGACAAGGGGCAATGGGCACAAACTGGAACAGTGGAAGTTCCAGACAAACTGAAGGAAAAACTTCTT
>NW_010325592.1:0-5201 GCF_000700745.2 Antrostomus carolinensis | reverse complement strand
TTCCGTTGCAACCTGGTTTAGGGAACCTGCTTTGTCAGGGGGGTTGGACTGGATGATCTCCTGAGGTCCCTTCCAACCCCACCACTCTGTGATTCTGTAATTTTGGGACTGAAAACAATTGAACATTTGTTTTGAGACTGTATGTATTAGACTGTTAGTTACTCTGTCTATTGGAAAAACACCATGCAGTGTGTCAGTAGGCTTTAAAAAAGTGAAAGAGGAGAAATGTCCATCTCTGTTTCAAATTAAAAGTGGTAAACCTTGAAAGACTTTGAAGACCCTTTTATTTCAGCAAACTCAAGTGCATAAGCAGTGTTTTACAAAATAGCAAGCTTATTCTTTTCCTTTATATTGTTTTGCTAGTCTGCACCAGAAAGAGCTGTCAATGATAGGAGCAGAGGAAATGGCAGGAAGATGTGGCTTGGTGAGGTTGGCCATGAGGAAAAGGTTCTTGAGGCAGAGGGAGGCGGAGCACTGGAACAGGCTCCCCACGCAGGCGCTGATGGCACCAAGCCTGACAAGATTCCAGCAGCATTTGTCCAAGGCCCTGAGGGACATGGTGTGAATGTTGGGCTTGTCCTGTGCAGGGACAGGAGTTGGACTCCATCATCCTTGTGGGTCCTTCCAACTCACAACATTAAATGATTCTACGATTCTGAGTCTACAACAGTTATTCTGACTGTACGCTGATAAATTTATTCAATGTCTGACTCCAGTTCATTCTTGACCATGAAATGATACCATTGTAATGCTTCCAGTGGAAGAACTATCTTGCTAATTACTTCTATTGGAGTAAATATGCAACAGTATGGTAATGTAGACTGAAGGGAGTTGCTTTTTAGCTGGCAGCTGTTTGTTGTCCCCAAAGTAAGCTTACTAGCATTTTCTTAAATGGAAATTGTTGTGCCTCTCCAATTAAAGACAGCTCTGCACCTTAAATTATTGGCAGTTATTTCTCTTTTTACATCCAGCCTAAGCTTGTGTGAGCATGCTGAGTGTTAAGCTATGTAGAGAGAAGTTTAAAAGTAAAGTCAGGAAAATATGGCCAAAAGGATGTTATAAAATAGTGAGTTACGTTAGGTAGGTGAGTAGTAAGTATCTCCTTCCTTTTACATTTTGAGATACTATGAAAGTTGACATTTCTTACGTGAGCTCTTAGAAGAATTGGAGAGAAGGCAGTAGTTTGATGAAGTTTAGGAAATCTGAATGTTGAAATCTTGTGAGACAATGTCCTGTTTCATTCTCTTGTCTTCTGTATGAATCTGATTTCACTGATGACACTGGACTTCTGTGGCAGTAGTTGAGACCAGAGCTTAAATGTTGCAATCTAGTGGAATTGGTTTTCATACTGGAATAAAGAAAAGGCTTATTTCTGATGTTTGAATAAAATAATTGTTGTAAAATTTATAAAACCTGCACAATTATAACCCTATATAGTCACAAACGGCACAGCTATTGAAGTGCTCCTTTGTTTCTTCAATCTGCAGTCTAAGTTAATGCTTTGGTTTTACTTTATTTTTCTTTTTGGGGAAAAAAAAATAATATATCTATTTGACATATTTGCAGATGGAGTGAAGTAACCCGAAAATTAGAACTCTGGGTTCAAATTCTAGAGCTGAATGAGAATGGAGAATACTGCCCAGTTGAGGTGACTCCTGCCAAGGATGTATGCACAGGAGGCATCTTCCAGCTCAGACAGGTAAGGTGGCACGTTAAGAAGCTTCTGTTTTGTATGGTAAAGGGATGGTGCCCAAGGAATTATCAAGCTTAGACATAAAATATGATCTTGTGTAAAACAGATGGAAAGCAGAAGACAGTGAAGTCCCTTTGTGTTTTGTGAAGCTGCCAGTGTGCGGAAGCTCAGATGGAAATGTGATCAAAGGCTTCTTACCTGTAATCTTTGTGCTGTGTTCTTCTCCCTGCTCTGTGATAGCACCTGGTAGAAAGCACAACCGTCTCGACTGAACTTAAATCATTTTATAAAGAGGTCCAGAGTTCCTTTTTATTTGATCCTTCCCGCCAACTACTCCTTTGTCCTTTGAATTCTACACGTATCAAAGTGTTAATGCTTAACTGACTAGTTAACTTTTTTAAGTGATAAGCTGTTACTCAGAGAACACTAAGAATTAGTATAAGTTAGATACCAGCTGCACCTCTGAACTCCCCAACTCCTTTGATGTTTTTTTAAATTGTTTTTCCCTACAAGTTTTATTAAAGAACAGTTACTTTGCTCCATTGATACCATCAGTGGGTAAGAATTTTCAGTCAAGGAGACCAGAGTCAAGAAGAGTTCACCGAAATTCCAGTAACTCACCAAATTATTTTCTTTCCTCTTTTGTAGGTGGGAAAAGATCCTATTTTCCACCTTCAGAAGTATTAAAAATAAAATCCTATAAATATATGTTTTGAAAACCCTCCAGAAAAGTAAACTAGGGAATTGCTGACTGCTGAATGCTTTTTCTGTAAATCCTGTAAACATAAATCCTTGCAACAGAAGGGATATCTCTTGAATACTGCATCACTGAGATTGCAGTACTTGCCACTTTGTTCTTCACAAAATAAACATATAACATTGCTTGCATGTGAATGCCAGTAGAGGTCTCTCTGTCATTAAACTTTCAACATTTTATATTCTTTTTTCCAAGCATTTAAAATTGTTCTTTTGGGCAGGGGCAATCTCGACGAATTCAAGTTGAAGTGAGATCTGTACAGGAATCTGGGACTTTGCCACTGATGGAGGAATCTATATTATCTGTTGGCATTGGCTGTGTTCAAATTAAACATGTCAAGTCACAAAAAGTACCTGAAAACTATCAGGTAAGAGTCTGAATATTTCCTGTCAGCTCTGGCTGTTTCCAAGACACGTTAAAGCATAAAATGATGTCTTAAGTTTGTTGCAGTTGGAGGCAACTCCATTTGTTTCAAGTTTTAGTTTGGTTTTGGGGGATATTTTTTGAACCTGCTTCTTAAACATATAAAGCAATATAAAGAAGAATTGTCAGAATTGGTGAAGGGGCTGGAGAACAAGCCTGATGAGGAGCAGCTGAGGGAACTGGGGTTGTTGAGCCTGGAGAAAAGGAGGCTGAGGGGAGACCTTGTGGCTCTGTGCAAGTCCCTTGGAGGAGGGTGGAGAGAGGTGGGGGTGGGTCTGTTCAACCAAGGCCCAAGGGACAGGACAAGAGGAAATGGGCTCCAGTTGTGGCCAGGGCAGTTGAGATGGGATGTGAGGAAGAATTTCTTTGCTGAAAGGGTGGAGTCCCCTTCCCTGGAGGTGTTTAAAAGATGGTAGATGAGGTGCTCAGAGATCTGGTTTAGTAGTGGACAGGTATGGTTGGACTTCATGATCTCAAAGGTCTTTTCCAACCAAACAATTGTATGATTCTAATTGCTTTGATGGTTGTTTTAGGAATTATTCAGGATAGCTTAAATCTAAACCTCTGTCTTTCAGAAAGTGTTGTGGAAAACCTTCCTTTTAATAAAAAATCATTTTCCATGACAAAACTATTTTTAAGACCACCTTTTGTGTCTCTTCTGGTTTTCGGGCTGGTTTTTTTTCCCCTATCCTTGAAAGCAGCACAGCCTTAACAGACCATTCAGAGAAGAAAAGAAAATGACAAAGTTTCTGAAATTCATTAGGAGTTTGTCTGGTAGATTTTACTTCAAATATTAGATATGGCAGCAATTTTAAGTATTCAAATTAAAATAAATCAATTGAACATATATTCAAATAGTGTTGAGTTACAAATGTTAGAACTGTATGAGCCAGTTGTTGGCCAGTTGTTTAACAATCTCAGAAGCTCTGCAGCTCATCTTAAACTGCAAGTATATCAGTCTGTTTTTAGGGGCTGTCTTCTTGCAATGCTCCTATCAGTTTGAGTTTTTCCCCCCCAACAGCTAAATTAAAATTTAATCACTCCTCTAAATTAGCAAGTCAAAATCTGGTGCAACAGAACAAGCAAATCTCTGGACTTGCTTGATTAGCTGCCCTGCTTGGGACAAGGCCAACTAAATGTCAGGTAGTTAGGTAGTTTTTCCAGCTTTCTATAATGTTTATCCTGTTGATAGAGTGTGATTCAATGTGTCTGCTCCCATTTTTTACCTAATCAGTGTGTGATAGTTTAACTGAGCTGGCAGCCAAACAAGGCACAGCCACTCACAGCCTCCCCCACCACCACCCAGGGAATTGGGGAGAGAATTGGAGGGGTAAAGGTGAGGAGACTTGTAGGTTGAGATAAGAAAGATTTAATAATTTGAGTAAAAATAAAATTAAAATAATAAGAGTAATAATGATAACAACTATATATCTATGAGTGATACAGAGTACAATTGCTCACCACCCGCTGATAATGATCTGGGAGGAGTGAGAAGGAACCCCAAACCCGAAACAGAAATCCTGGAAAAGCGAGTGTGAGCAATTCCTGAGAGAATCCCCCCCTTTCTGGGCAGCCCTGGTTAATATCCTGACCATGACATGATATGATCTGGAATATCTCATTGGCATCTCCCAACTGTCCATTCTGGGTTTTACTCACTACTACACTTTTCTTCTCCACTCCCCCTTTCCAGTCCTCTGCTCTTGGAAACTGCCCCAGCACAGTGTCCTTGTGGTTATCAACACTGTTCTCATAACAATCCCCACTGACACCAAACCACAGGCTTTCTAGCTGCTAAGAAGAGAATTAACCCTATCCTGGCAAAAACCAGGACACAGTATTGTTTTTCCCTTTGAGATCTGAAGTTGGTGGGGTTTTTTATCTCCTCACCTTAGCAGTCTCTTGCGTGTCAGGGGTGCCAAAAGGGGAATTTTTTCCATGTTTGCAGAAATCTCACTTTTCAGCAGCATCCTAGGCAGATTATTGTCTTTATTTCCCATTATGCTTCTGCTAAGGACTCTACCTGAAGGCTTTCCAACGACCTTTCCATCACGACAATCCCCATTACCCATGTCCTCTAGAGCAAGGAAACTGTTGTTTCTCTCCTACTTCTGAACAGAGCAAGTGTCTTAAGAGACTCTTCTCTCCTGAGACAGAATGATTGATTCTTGCAAATTTTACTTGAAAGCTATGACACCCCCACAACATACACCTGCCCCTTTTAGCCTGTTTTGTCAGGGGACAAGTCTCAGGTGACCATTCTGTGTGTCTCAACCTGTTTCTTCCCCAGTGAATTTCTGATTTTGCAGCCCAGAAGGCCAATAACTG
>NW_010325591.1:7343-8486 GCF_000700745.2 Antrostomus carolinensis | reverse complement strand
GGTGGGCCACCTTGTGTCTCCAACAGAGGAACATTTATTCATTTTTCTCCTCAACTACCTGACATATGAGCTGGCTTAGATATCTGCTGAAGTGGAAAGCTCTAAGACTCATTTTATGAAGAAGGATGAGCAAGAACATCACAAATTCTACTCATGACCAAAAGCCATACAAATACTGCTGCTTACAAATATGGAAGAAAAAGTGTTTTGCAGGTTATTGTTCAAATTTATACTTCAGACAGTTCTGACACAAAATGAATTTTGCAATTAATGAAATGGAGGAAAGGTCCTTGTCCTTTACCATGACTGTTACAAATATATTTTTTTCCTCATTATTTCATTATAAATCTCACACTATCTGTGATTTTAAATGCCACATTTCCCAGAAACAGGAATATAAACACACAATCTTAGTGTTAATTCTCAGTAAATCAAATGACTCTGCTCTTATACCTTTAAAAATAGGCTGAAAAACATATACCCCAAAAGCTGTGAAACCTACAAAACAAATTAAACTCATCAATTAATTCAGCTTTTTAAATTGCCAGATCTTTTAGATGATTGAAGTGGTACTATGGAAAAAATAATATATTTTTGTAAGGAACCAAAAGAGTTCCAGGCAAGATTATGGCTTTTACTATTGTCTAGACAAGACAGGAGTAATTGGTTTTCTGCCTCTTTGTGGTTGCCCAGACATTGGATCTAAGCACCTCTGTATTTTCATCATAGCAGATGGGGTGGAAAGGGCAGGACCTTGGCTCTCCCCATCCTACTCCCTCCCCAGAACAACAGAGCCAGCAGCAGGTATCTGTCTTTACTGGTGGTACAGACCCAAAGTAGGCTGCCTCTCAGAGTATAGGTAGAAGAAGATAAATGAACCAGAAGGGTCTCTGCAAATTACAGTACCTCAAGTTAAGGTGCAGATTACAGCCCATGACATCCAGGTGTTCCTCAATGTGTTCATGTCTTTGCAAACATCATGCAGTTAGTCTTCTGCATAGTGCAGTCTGTATTAACAGATCTTTTTCTGAGTGCTTGCAAAGCTACCCTACCATTGTATACACAAGCCAGACACCAAAAAAGCTTATCCTGACACTGCTAAGTCAAAATAACTGTTGGTAAAATCAGATCAAAATGGTGTTT
>NW_010325591.1:0-7304 GCF_000700745.2 Antrostomus carolinensis | reverse complement strand
ACCCAGGAATAATACCATGCAAACACTTAGCTGGAAAATGACCCTAAGATACAACTTTAAACCAAAGGGAGAAAGAAAACATGGTTTTAGTTTTTCAAAGTGCAACACTGAATTGTCCAGTTTTAGGTCTGCACACTTAGGGCTTATAACAGTGTCAAGGCAACTGGACGTGAGGGCAAGAATTAGGTAAAGAGGGTGCCCGGAGGATGAACCAGGCCACAGGCTCTACAGTGGTGTAAGCAATGAGCCTTATTTAATGAAGGGTTCATGTTAAAAACTGGGGTGTCTGCAAAGATATGTCCCAATCTCTCCTTCCACGCAGCCCCCATAAAGGCTGATCAGATCACTCTCAGTTCAAATGATCTCTTCCTCATTTGGGATGAAGAAGAACCTAAGTGAGCTTGAGAGAGAGGGAGAAAATCAGCAACACCATGGGGTATGATAGGCTCACCTATCTTTCTTTTCTAAGAATATGAAATTTGTGGGTGGGTATTGCCCTACAATCCCTTGCTGCTGCTGCAGCAATGGTCAGAGGATGTTTTTCCCACTCTACAGGTCAGGTCTGCTCAGTCTTTATTCCTTGCTAGTGCTATTATTCTGCTTACAGTGGTGGTGGGAAAAAACTTCCTGCAAACTGGCAGCAGAGAGTGGTTGAATGCAATAGTATCTTTTAATGGAAAGCATTAATGCAAAAATAAAATCTTCATGGAGCATACCCCAGCAAAGTTTGACTTACTGTAATGGTCCTCAGAGACATTTTCATACTTGAGACATTAAGACATTATCCCCTAACTGCTGCTCTTACTCATCCTGTTCCTGGAGGTTAATAAAATATAGCTCTTGGATCGTCAAAAATTCCAATGCATTTCTGAGATTCTTTGATACAGAAAGTGTCTCAATATCTGGGCAATGGTTTATGGTTGGACTAGATGATCGTAATGTCTTTCCCAACCAAACTATTCTTGATATCTAGTTATATGGCAGTGCATGGGAAGGTTTTGCCTGCACAGGTGGATGGCTTCCTTTCTAAAGTAGGGTCTTTCCTCCATGCTGGATCTGAACAGCGCAGTATTTATGAAGTTGCAGTACACTGAAAAGGATTTAAACCAGTTACCTACTGTTCTTCCTGCTGTTTTTTTCCTGCTGAGATCTAGACCCTTATCATTGCACTAATTTATATTTTGGAAAGATAATTTACAGATAAGTAATAATTAACTTTCCACTTGCTTTCCTGGGGCAAACAGTTCTATTACTGAGTTTCACAATGTGCAGAAAAGTAGTGTCTTGGGCATTCAGCTAGCACAATGGGTTTTTTTAGATAAAAGTCATTACTTCTCAGTTATGGCCAGGTACTGTGAGTAGGGAATTATGTTATACCTTTCCAAACTGTATTTTTCTTTATCAGGTTTGCATGCAACAGAATCAATTCCTTCAATGTTAGAGACAGTATTCAAAGAATGTGGTCAAAGTAATAGAAAACCAGGTCTGTGATTCTGTGATTCTGTGATTCTGTGGTTCTGTGATTCTGTTACAACAATTTTATATGCAATGTTTTCATAATTCTTCACCACAGTCAGACAACTATTTCACTCACATTGAACACCTGCAAAAATGCTGAATATAAATACAAGCCAAGTACACCAGTGAACTATAATCTCATTGACCAAGTTTCAACACTTTACTGATAAGCCCGAGAATTTAAATGTGTACACGCTTTCCTTATCATCTTTGCTGTGACAGACAATGCACCTGTGACAGCCTTAAGTATTTTGTGGCTGCAAAGCTATTCCTTTGTTCATAAAGATACTGTGAAGAGGAAAACATGCCCAGTATCCAAACAAGAAAGTAAACAACCCATTTTTTTTGTCAGTCAGCCAGGATCACATTCCACCACAGTGCTCCAAGCACCATTATGCTGGTGCTTGTTCTGCTGGCACATGTCAGAACAAGGCATCTACAATCAAGGCAGCAGATGGTTCTTTGGGTCACCTAAAACCAGGATTGGCGTGGACACATCATTTATGATGCTGCTAAGAAAGAACAAAATATTGGCATGCACGTAATAACAGATCTCTGGATAATGAAAGCATCTTGTATCCCATTAATCCATTCACACAGAACAGTAGCCCCCAAGTTTCTGAATCATGTTTTTTTCTATTAATGTGCTTGCTTTTTTCATATCTGGTGCTACATATGCATTCAGCCCATAACCCATCCATTTAAACCCAATTAAAGACAACTGTTTGGGGAATACTTCAGATTTCGACTGTGCTTGTGGACAGACAGCACACCACAAGCTGCCTTGAAAACATCTGTGACTGCTGAGCCAACGATTGAATTGCCAACACTCAGTTCACAGCCAATTCATTTCTTTCTGTTTTGCCAGGCTCTACAGAGTGAAATCAACACATTTCTGAGCAGTGGTTGGCACAATGGTTAAACCCCGCTAAAGTTTCAGCAGTGCAGAAATTTCAGGACTCCACTGCTGCTCGTATCCCATTTTCACAGTGATATTTCCAAAAGAAGGGAGTGAAAGGGAGAAGAATACAGACCATCAGTGTGCCTTCCCCGCCACATCGGTTTGAGTTATTCTGGGAAATGATTCCAAATCTTAGACCATTTGATGTTTTAATGCTCAGGATACGTCGGCAGAGAGCACTCCACAAGTGTTAACCTAGAACAAGGCAATGAATGATGGTACCATGGGTTAGAGAACATGCACTCTCTTAGCTAAATTGCTTGTTACAGCCAAATGCAGATAGAGAGTGCTGTTATCGATCACTGCACTTACTTACATTAATGATGTGATCCTTCTGCAGGGGATCAGGCCACAATGCCTTAAATAATCTGCTGTTAGTATTAAATGACTCTCAGCATGCATTTTCAGTTAAACTCCGAGGGGGAGGCCGGTTGTCAGAACCTCATTCAGATACAGCACAAGAATGTCTTCTGAGGGAGGGAGGGAGGGAGGGAGCGAGGGAGGGAGAAAAGAAGGAAGGAAGGAAGGAAGGAAGGAAGGAAGGAAGGAAGGAAGGAAGGAAGGAAGGAAGAGAGGGAGGGCAAGAGGAAGGGAGGGAATGGGAGAAGATTTTTGGTTACTTTCTTTTCAGAGCTGATGCTGCCTTTAGTCCTACTGTGTAAGGTCCTCTTTGCATGTTCCAGCTTTATATTTGTTTTTAATACATGATAAGCTCTTCTGAATGTTTTGTATTGTTTCTTAACTGTACAATATGTTAAATAGTTGTATAAAATATATAGAAATAACTACACCCACTAAACTCCTCGCTTTTTATGGGTTATTTTAATTACTACATTCGTTTTCTTATGCATCATGACCACAGTCTATTTTGAATGACTACGGCCATGAAGACTGGTTTCTATTAGCAGGAAAAGGGTTTATTTTATGAATACAAAAAGTGCCTAGATTTTCAGCAACTAGAATATATTTTAAAATCCCCAAATTTCACAGTATCAGGAACAAATTTTACCCATACTGTGTTGGATAAGCATAGTCCAAGTTCTTTAAAGATAGCTTTGAAGTACTGAGTACAGGTGAAAAAACCAGAAATATATTCAATGGTGTGTATCATTGGTCTGATCTAATATACATCGTCCTGTATTACTCTGAGTAAAACCTTGGGCCTGATTCTCTGACCCACGTGATCTTGGGAGAAGGTAAAAGGTAGCAGGAGGAAGCAGTCCAGAAATTACTGGATGACATGCAGCACTTCTGAGACCACGTCCAAGTAATAAGTTTGGCATTTGAGCCAGGCACAGTAATTCTGGGACCTGGCCATACCTATTCTAGTTTTTCCTTTTCGTTTTAATTGGGTTTTTTTGTTGTGTTTTTGTTTTGTTTTGTTTTGTTTTTCTTTTGAACAACAAGTTCTGCTTTGTGATTTGCAAAACAGCAACTGGAAACATGACTCTGCCTATTTTCTTATTTTATCTGGGCTCTGATTGTATTTAAATTATGGACAGTGTTCAAATAGTGCAGCACCAGCCTCTTGCTGGGAGGAATGAATGTGGGATCAGCACTTTGGGACAGGAGAATCAGCACGTCTGTGATCTGTTTGACACTCTGTATGCCCATAGTGTTCAGCATAACATTAGGAAATATTTAAATTGCAATAATTTGCTATGATGTATCTAAATGTTACTGGAAAACAACTCATTAGTTCAGCACCCCTCAGAGCGTGAGGCACAGTGCTGCGCTGAGGAGCTCTGCACTGGCAGCCAGCCATGAGGCGTTCTCCGCCTTGGCCTTGGATGACGTGCATCATGATGAAACTTGAAAATCCTTAATGAAGTGAGCTTTTATGGGGAGTGAGGCATGACTAAAAGGGTAGTAAGACACTCATTTTACTTAGTTGAGATAATTTATTAATGTTTATTATTTGCTACATAAAATATTAGGAGTAATATTTTTAAGGATACAAGTGCAATGTTTCCCCTCTATCAGATCCATCCATGCAGGAACAACTTACAGTGACAGGAAAAATGGTATGTTACAACCACTTTTTTACCCTTAGTTGCCCAGGAAATATAAACTATTTGCTAATATTAACCAATAACAGTGAAATTAATAGATACAGTCTGTTTGTAACCTGATGGGGAATTATTTTGGAAAATTGTTTATTCAGGCCCAATGATAACTGCTGACAGTCTACCCTGTAGTACCAAAAGGAATTGTATTATCATGATAAAGATATTTCCCCAAACAAACTATGTGTTGAAACCAAATCCAGTGATGAAATTTTATCTGTGCTGTCAGCAGGTCTTCAGCCCAGTTTCTCCTGGATTCAGTCTCCATTACTGAACAAGCCTAGACAGGTCAAAGCAGTAGAAACTAGCTTGGATCCAGCATGGTTAGGCATCCAGTAGAGAGGAACCCAGAGCATGTTAGGATTTGTGCTCTGCTCTTTGTGTTAGGAGCCAACTCAGACCTAGCTTGTGTACAATGTTGTCAGGGTTTGTATGATCAAAGCATTTTATGTCTAGATGTGAACATCATTGTGGAAAGATGTGATCTAACCAAAGTATGACCTATCCACGCTGATCCCTGAAGACTACATAAAAGCCTAGCTCTGCATAAGAAGTTGCTATGCTCAGCAGCAATAGCTCATGTGAGGACTTCCCAATTAATTTTATTTGCAGTGACATGTATTAGCTTAAGTAATATATTATTAGCATTACATCTTTTTATTAGCCCAAACAATGCAGTGGCTTAAACTGTTTGTTTAAACTATTCAAACAGTCATTGCTGAACTGGAACTTCTGAGTGAAATGTGAGGAGCTCTCTGGGCAGATCAGCAGGGGTGGGAGCAAGCAGAGAAGGCAGGCAGAGCAGAGGGCAAAGCACAGCAATCTCGTACACCAGGGCAGATGAACCCAAAAAGGGCATCAGCCACAGCCAGTAAGCATTTAAAAAATACAGCTGATCTGGTCTGAGACAGTTCAATGTAAATGTAGTTTTACACAGTAAATAATTCATTCCATATGCTTTGTACTTCGTGTTCTTTGCCTCAGCTAGATCATGTCTCACTTTAAAAAGCAAACAGAGTAAAGCTAAATGTCAGAAGTTTATTTCCAGATGAGTGATACAATTATTAACAAGCAAGTAATCAAGCCCTCAGATAATATACAATTCAGAGCATACCTTTGACATTTTGCCTAAAAGTATAAAAAGTGCAATTAAATCAATGCACTTCCCTAATAGAGTTCTCACATCAAAATTCTGGATGGCTAAGGTTAACTCATGATTTCATTCATAATTTTTTAAATTACACTTGATCACTGCTATCTGTTTCTGCAGGAAATCATTAATGCTCTTTGGTGAAACTCGTTATCTACCACAAAGATTGTCCTATCTTATTAATAAAAATTTTCATGGAAAAAAGAGGCAAAATTATATAAACAAATATAATTATATCATAGAGATAATATGTAGAGCCAGTTTAAGTAAGTCTAGATGTTTAATACCCTCAAATATACAAACATACAAATTTTTGTTCCAGGTCCATAGGCAAAAATTGTATCTTTCCTTTGGGCTGAGAAGTCACAAAAAATACATCACTGTTTGAGAAATAAATATGGTTGATAACATGCTTTGTCCTCGCTAATAATAAAGATTAAATTAAATTGCAAAGCTGCTGTAACTTTCATGAAATTCAGATCTCACAGATATATGTTGTCTTAAAATGTCAGAAAGATGATACAGTCCAAAGGATTTAAATACCCATTTCTGTTTCTCCTCTCCATATCCCCAATTTTATTTTCCTATCATCTGGCAGCTGAAGAAATTGTCACACTACGATGGTACACCAGAAAAATAGGACATTTCTATACAATTACATAAGTGGTATGTAATGGAGCTACTATCTTTCTTCAAAACTAGAGTCCTGCCAAACCTGTGGAGATGATTTAATTTTACTCTCCTGATTAGTCTGGGTACATTCAATCTTCCTGATGTTTCTCAAGTGAAGTTTCTTAAGGAAACTTTTTATTGTAAATCTGAGTAGACTGATGGAGAATGGAAAACAGTAATAGACAAAATGGCTACGAGACATGATAAATTGAGAAAGTGAAAATATTTCACTGTTTTCCAAATACTTAAAATGTTTTGGAAAGCCATTGTTTCAAAATAGTCAGGCCTAGAAACTACAATTAAACAAAAACAAAAAATTATTAAACCCAAAGGAGATGCTTTGTACTTCGTGACTGGATGATCTTTCGAGGTCCCTTCCAATCCCTGACATGATTCTGTGATTCTGTGATTCTGTGATTCTGTGATTGTGTCTTTGCCATCATTACTATTTAGAAAGGTTTGATTGTTAGTGTTACAGTGACTGAAACCTGATTTTCCCATAGGAAGAATATATTGTCAGAAGACAGGTAAACACTGTGGCTCTTTGTATCTGAACTATCTTTTTCAGCTCCTTCGTGCGCTTTGTGCCCTGTCTTTGTGCGAAAGGCGTACCTCTGCCTTTCGGGAGTCTTATTTGAAAGAAGAATCCTAAACTCAGACTCAGCACTCCGGTGGGACCAGGATAGCAATATTTGTAGACAAATATTTGGGGACTGCAATATGTAACTGCTGTAGCTACAACAACAGAACTAATAGCTGAGGCTGGTGATCAGGAAGCTGTGAGTAAACATTTGAAAAGGACGTGAGCAGAGGTACGTATCACTGATCAATGTGCTGTTCACACTAGAGTAAAGCTGCCATTGCTTCTGCTGGGCTCAGATACTACAGCAATGACTGTGTCACAGATAAGTGTCCTGGTTTTTAGCTGAAATAGAGC
>NW_010325590.1:6843-7791 GCF_000700745.2 Antrostomus carolinensis | reverse complement strand
TCCCAGTTGCATCTCCCCATCCCAGTTGCATCTCCCCACCCATCTCCCCATCCCAGTTGCATTTCTTTTCGGGGTGCCTCAGCCCACACACACTTCCCCTCTCTGCACCCCGATCTGGGTGCCTGTCACCCCTCTCCCCTCCATGATCCAGCTGCATTTTCCTTTCCCCCCAGTACACCCCAGTCCCGATGTCTTCCCCCCCCATCTCCTCTGTGCTCCTGGGTGCTGGTGCATCTCCCCTCGCAGCACCCCAGAATTCTGAACCCGGAATTTCGAGTCCTTTATCCCAGGATCTGACACTGCTGGGGGGCACCTTCCCTTCTCGGGGGGCACATTCCCTTCTACATGATCCAAGCCAGGAGTGATAGTTGGTTATTTTCCCTTGGTTTTTTTCCATTTTTCCAGGAATTTTCCCTTTTTTTTCCATTTTTCCAGGAATTTTCCCTTTTTTTCCCTCACCTCTCACCTCTCTCCATGCTCCTCCCCCAGGTTTACGTATCCATGAATATTTATATTTCCAAGTGTTGAGCCCTGGAGACATCCGCTACATCTTCACCGCCACCCCAGCCAAGGATTTTGGTGGCGTGTTCGTAAGTAGAAACAATTACCTTTGGTTTGGATCCTTCCATCCTAAAATTTCTCCAGGTGATTTGAAGCTTTTTCTAAAAATGGAGTTAATTGTTCTTCCATGAGCTTTCCCAGTAGGAAGGTGACACACACTGGTCCCTGCTTTTGGCTTCATCAGGCTTTTGGAGGTGGAGTTTGGTTCCTCTTCTCAGTGATGCCCAATGGTAGGACAAGGGGCAATGGGTGTGAGCTGAAACACAGGAGGTTCTGCTTCAACTTGAGAAGAAAGTTCTTTACAGTGAGGGTGACAGAGCCCTGGGACAGGCTGCCCAGGGAGGGTGTGGAGTCTCCTTCTCTGGAGACATTCAAGACCCGCCTGGA
>NW_010325590.1:2114-6724 GCF_000700745.2 Antrostomus carolinensis | reverse complement strand
TCCCAAGGGCTGAGCCAGGCACAACCATGGCCCAAGAGGGCTGGTTGGGCTCCTGTGGGGAATGTTGGAGATAAACCAACTGGTCTACAGATGTGAGACCTTTCCCTGAGTAAAACCAGGGTCAGGATGGAGATGCAGGAACAGATCTCCTAGGAAACACGTGGTACATCAAGGACTGGAAGAAAAGACACTTTCTGGCTCTGCACATGTTCCCCAAGAGCCACTTCATAGAATCATGGAATGTTGTGAGTTGGGAGGGACCCACCAGGATGATGGAGTCCAACTCCTGTCCCTGCACAGGACAATCCCAACATTCACACCATGTCCCTCAGGGCCTTGGCCAAATGCTGCTGGAATCTTGTCAGGCTTGGTGCCATGAGCACCTCCCTGGGGAGCCTGTTCCAGTGCTCCACCACCCTCTGCCTCAAGAACCTTTTCCTCATGGCCAACCTCACCCTCCCCTGACACATCTTCCTGCCATTTCCTCTGCTCCTGGCATTCGTTGGTGGCCAGAGAGAAGAGATCAGCGCCTGCCCCTCCTCTTCCCCTTGGGAGGAAGTTCTGGACCCCCAGGAGATCTCCTCTCAGTCTCCTCTTCTCCAGGCTGAACAAACACTTGTGTGCATGGATGGTGCCGTGCCTCAGTTTCCCCTCTCCACAGTGTCAGCAAGATCTAAGCAAGGTGTTGAGTCAGGTCAGGATGATTCTGCAGAAGATGGAAAGGAGCAACCAGCATCTCTGCACCTGGGAGGGAGCCCTAAATCTCCCCAAAATCACACGCCACATGGGGAGGAGCTGGGCAGGGGACAGCGGGGATGGCTATGGTGGGGCCACGGTGGGGCTGGGGACGGGAAGCAGCCCCATTCCCCCCTCACTCACTCCTGCCTGTCTTCTTCTTGGAGAACACAAGGTACGAGCAGATCCACCTGGTCCCAGCAGATCCCCCTGAAGCTTGTGGAGAACTGAATAATGGTGTCTTCATCCAGGACCAGATCGCCTTGGTGGAGAGGGGGTACGTCTGGGGTCACAGGAGCTGTTTGGGGGGGGGGACACCCTCGAGCAGGTGGCTTTTGTACCTGCCAATGATCTCCCTGCGGCCACCAAAGCTTTGTCACTTTCTGCCCCAGGGGTTGCTCGTTCCTGTCGAAGACGCGCGTGATCCAGGAGCACGGGGGACGCGCGGTGATCATCGCCGATAACGCCTACGACAACGACAGCTTCTACATCGAGATGATCCAGGACAGCACCAGGAGGACAGCTGACATCCCCGCGCTCTTCCTGCTGGGCAGGGACGGGTAGGTGCTGCCTTGGCCAAGAGGTGTCTCATCTTTCCAAGTGCAGCTCTGCTGTGAGGACAGACAGGAAGCCCCCAGGAGATCTCCTCTCAGTGCAGAGGAGGCCACGAGGATGATGCGAGGGCTGGAGCAGCTCTGCTGTGAGGACAGGCTGAGAGAGTTGGGGCTGTTCAGCCTGGAGAAGAGAAGGCTCCGGGGAGACCTTCTAGTGGCCTCCCAGTACCTGAAGGGGCTCCAGGAAGGGTGGGGAGGGACTTTGGCCAAGGGCAGGGAGTGAGAGAACAAGGGGTGATGGCTTGAAAGTGGCAGAGGGGAGATGGAGCTGAGATGTGAGGAAGAAATTGTTTGGTGTGAGGGTGGTGAGACAGTGTCCCAGGTTGGCCAGAGAAACTGGCTGCTCCTCCCTGGAAGTGTTGGTGGCCAGGTTGGATGAGGCTTTGAGCAACCTGGTCTAGTGGAAGGTGTCCCTGCTGCTGGCAGGGGGGTTGGAACTGGATGATCTTTAAGGTCCCTCCCAACCCAAACCAGTCTGGGATTCTATCATTAACTCTCAGATTTTCTCTTTGAGCTGGTTTGTGGTTCATGCCCAGGTCTGGGCTCCACTCCCCCAATTTGAGCACCTCACGTCACCTCTTTATCCTTCCAGCTACATGATCAGACGCTCCCTGGAGCAGCACGGGCTCCCCTGGGCCGTCATCTCCATTCCTGTCAACATCACCAGCATCCCCACCTACGAAATGATGCAGCCCCCTTGGACCTTCTGGTAGCAGCAGGAGAGGCTGCAGCAGATCAAGGACTAGAAGCAGCAGATCCCAGGAGCTCGCCCCAGGGACCAGCTTTGAAGAAAAAAGTCCCAACAGGCTCCAGAGATCCCACCACCCAACCTTGTTGGATTCAACGAGACCTTTCTGCTGTCACCAGCGTGTGGCTGAAGCACAAACACCAGCACCCATGGTGGGAACCTTGAGCCTGGCACCAGGTGCCCTTTGTAGTGACATTCAGGGAGGGAGAGGATGGCCCGGAGCAGGTCAGCACCTCCCTGAGCAACATCTTAACGATGTGTAAGGTGCCACCAGTAATTAGTGGTGCTGATTTAGAGGGACGTGGGGTGACCTGGATGGGGTCTGACAGGGATGGGAGGGAGAGCGAGACACGGGCTTGGTCTGTACTAGCAGGACTCGCCCAACATCTGTATATTTTTGTTGGAGGTAATGAAGTCTGAACAAGTTTTAGAGAAAAAGGGGAGTTTTGTCTGGTTCTTGTCCCCAGGGGTGGGCTGGTCACAGAATCCCAGACTGGTGGGGTTGGCAGGGACCTCAGGCGATCATCCAGTCCAACCCCCCTGCCAAAGCAAGTTCCCTACAACAGGTTGCACAGGAAAGGGTGGGTTTGAACATCTCCAGAGATGGAGACTCCACACCCTCTCTGGGCAGCCTGTCCCAGGGCTCCAACACCCTCACAGGAAAGAAGCTTTTCCCAAAGTTTGTCTGGAACTTCTGGTGTTCCAGTTTGTGCCCATTGCCCCTTGTCCTGTCACTGGGCACCACCGAGAAGAGCCCAGCCCCATCCATTTGGCCCCCACATTTCAGATCTTTATAGACATTGATCAGATCCCCTCTCAGGCTGCTCTTCTCCAGGCTGAACAGTCCCAGCTCTAAATAGACCCACAGCCCAGACCTTGGTGGGTGTCTATTCCCTCACCCCCAGACCTCCACGTCCCCACCAGGACCAGCTCCGGGATCACAACCCTAATCTCTGCACTCCCCAATCTCCAGTTCACCAGTACAAACAACACGGCCCCAGTTCTCACCAGTCTCAGGTTTATTACGAACACTGAAGGGGACGTGGCCCCGGGACGGCTGGGGACCAGCAGCGAGGTGCAGTGATGGTAGTGTCACAGGTGCCCATCCACAGCGTCACCCTCAGTCCCATCATCCAGCTGCCACCAGCAGCAGGAAAACATCTCCCCAAAATCCAAGAGGGGAGGAAAACACCCTGAGTGTGTCCCCAACCTGGCAGTTGTTTGGAGTTTTCTCCCTCCATCCGTGTGATCCACAGAGAGGGACACAGCACACGTGGCAGGGGCTGGCAGCGTGGGATGGATGACAACGTTGAGCTGCTGGTGACATCACACGGGGCCCCGTTAGCGAGTGTCCCGCTGGGCACAGAGAAGTGTCACAGTGTGTCCCTGGGGACACAGCAGCTCTCCTCCCACAGCTGGATTTCCCAGTGGGATGACTCGTTCTCTGCAAAACCCCAAACATCTCTCGGGTTTTTGGGTGGTGACTTTGCTCACACATCACGGTGGCCCCGTGGTGGCTCTGAGGTGGCAGCAGCCTGGTGGTTCCCTCTCCCAGAACAGCCCGGCCATCGCTCACCGGGGCTGTGCACAGGGAAAGGACGGGGCCCAGGCGGGAGGAGGGGACCTGCCGGGGTCTGTCCCACTCTCCCCCCTGGACTCTGGTGTCTGAGCCACCTGGAAGGTGTCTCTGTCCCACCTGCAAAGTCACTTTGCTGCTCACCGAGGCGTGGAATGGAGTGGAGATAAGGACCCAGCTCCTCAGTGTGTAGATAGTGCTAATATGGACATTAAATAGAACCCTCGTGCACCAGCACATGGGGGGACACACACGCACACATGTTCCCCTACAGACACACACACACATTCCTGTACAAACATATGTACACAGGCATATTCCTGTACAAACACACGGACACACACGTGTTCCTCTACACACACACACACACGTTCCCCTACAAACACACAGACACACACACACACACACACGTTCCCCTACAAACACACAGACACACATGCACATTCCCCTACAAACACACGTGCACACGCACGTTCCCCTACAAACCCAGACACAAACACACGTTCCCCCACAAACACATGTGCACACACACACGCTCACACACATGTTCCCCTAAAAACACATGGAGACACACACACACATGTTCCTCTACAAACACATGTACACACACGTTCCCCTACACACATGCACATTCCCCTACAAACCCAGACACAAACACACGTTTCCCCCACAAACACATGTGCAGACACACACGTTACCCTACAAACACACGGACACACACACACTCACACACATGTTCCCCTAAAAACACACGGAGACACACACACATTCCCGTACAAACATATGTACACAGGCATGTTCCTCTAAAAACACACGGACACACACATGCACATGTTCCCCTACTAACACAGACACACGTGTTCCCCTACACATGTGCACATGCACGTTCCCCTACAAACACATGGGCACACACACATCCCCCTACACACACACACAC
>NW_010325590.1:1037-2008 GCF_000700745.2 Antrostomus carolinensis | reverse complement strand
AGACACACACACATGTTCCTCTACAAACACATGTACACACACGTTCCCCTACACACATGCACATTCCCCTACAAACCCAGACACAAACACACGTTCCCCCACAAACACAGGTGCACACACGTTCCACTACAAACACACCGACACACACACACACACTCACACACACGTTCCCCTAAAAACACACGGAGACACACACACTTGTTCCCCTACAAACACACACGCACATGTAAACACACACACATGCACGTTCCCCTCGTCCCTGCAGGGTAGGCAAGGGCATGCTCCTCCACACCCACAGCCAGCATAGACACGGTGAAGCAGCCTCGGAGGTGGCCACAAGGTGACCACCATGATGTCCCCTACCCCAGGACCCAGGGGCTGGATGGATCCTGCTCTCCTCCAGCCTCTCCTGCAAGCACCAGCCAGCCCCTCTAGGGACTGGGACATGGCAGGGGGCCACCAGGTCACAGCCTGTCCTCACAGGGACACGGGGACAGCCTGACACACACACACACACACATGCTCAGCGCACAACAAGGACAGGAGGGATCAGGGCCTGCCTCCGGCCCCCCCCACTGTCCCACTTCACCAGACCTCCACACACGCCACCAGCACGTGGCCTCCCACCCGACCCCACCACACAACCCTGTTCCAAGCATTAAAGCTGCTGCCACTCCGAGGATCCCCCCGTCCCATCCCGTCCCTCTCCTCTTGCCCAGGGCTGGGATCAAACGTCGGTCATCTCATCCTCCAGCTCAGCATCATCCGTCTCCCCTTCGCCCTCCTCTTCTTCATCTGATGTCACGTCAGCATCGTCGGCTTGCGCCAGGCACTTGGGACACGAGCAGGTAAACAAGTAGTTCTCCCTGGAAGGAGGGAAGGAAGGAGGAGGAAGGGTGATGGTGTTGGGACAGGTACAACCCCAACTGGTTGTTCCTGAGCAGCCACGAAAGGGCCGAAGAATCCCAGAT
>NW_010325590.1:0-342 GCF_000700745.2 Antrostomus carolinensis | reverse complement strand
AGAAGGAAAAGGAAGGTGGGTGGGGACAGAAGCCAACTGCAGAGTGGTGGAAGCCTGCAGAGAGAGAGGGGGGGGGCAAATCCTCCATCTCTGAGGCTGAAGGGACACCTAAGAAGGGACTTCAAGGAGCTTGAAGCACCAAAAGCCCCACGTGCTCCACGCACACCCTGCCACGAACACGCCAGCCCATGTGCAGCCACGCACCAGGGCACACAGAGGGCCCTGAGGTGGGGACACAGACCAGACTGATGGGCTGGAGGTGCAAAGGGGGTGCCATGACCCCTCCACACCCCTCCAGGTTCCTCCAAGCAGCACCTACCTGAGTATCTTGTTGCGGCTGGG
>NW_010325589.1:17518-21471 GCF_000700745.2 Antrostomus carolinensis | reverse complement strand
TAATAATAATAATAATAATAATAAAAGAATATACGAAGTGAGGGATGCACCCGAGCAGCGACTCCGCCTCCCTTGGCCAACTCCCCCAGTGTGTATACTGAGCACAATGTCATACGGTCTCAAACACCCCCTCGGTTAGTTCAGGTCAGCTATCCTGGCTGTGTCCCCTCCCAGCTTCTTGTGAAAATCAACTTTATCCCAGCCAAACCCAGGACATATGAAAGCTCAGGAAAATTAATTTCTAGACCATTCTTAATGTAATGGGTAACATACAAAGTCAATGAATTACACACCTTATCTACTTTCAGTACCAAAACTGATGTTTGCAACAAAATAATGCACACAGGCATGATACAGGTCCACATTTCTTTCCATCGTGGCATTGACATGTGCTCACCAAACAATTTGTTCATTGGCCTAAAATCTCCATAGGACAGTTAGTATTTATGTTAAAAGAAAGCATGGGATGATAGTCATATAGAAGAACATAGAGGTCACAACTGGATCATCATGTACGTATTGCACATGTTTGCTGCACAAACACAAATAGGAAATCCATCTCCAAGACAGTGCAGAATACGTAACCAAAACAACGGATGGTAGGGAATATCAGTGGAGAGAAAAGAAACAATTTCTGGAAAAATTATATGTGACTTACCCAGCATAAAGCAAAGGAAACTAAAAAAGAAAGCTATCAAATGAGCAAATAGGAAGGGTCTCACAAAAAACACTAGTGAGTAATGCATATATAATACTCTTGACTTCAATTTAAACAAACAACTAAACAAACAAACAAAAATCCCAAGCATTTTTCTGATCCTGGCTGATGCTGATTTCAAATATAAGCCCAGAAATGAAATACTGCTGTCTATCCCTGGCAACGCAGTTGCTCAAACAAGCACGTTCTCTCTTCTATTTTATAAATCATTCATTTATTTATTAAACTCATTCTAGGAATCTTGACTAGAGTCCAGCAGTCTACACTCCTAGAAATATTTCCAATTTAGATTGTTTGCAATGTCTGCAATACAGTCAAAAAACAGTTGACAAGAGCAGAGAAGAGGAGCAAGTGTGAGGCAATTCACCCAAGGCTCCGTCGGTGACTTAGAACAAGCAGAATACAAAAAGGCGAATAGATAGAGACAGCTTTTATCAGATGTTAATCTTTGTTAGTTTCCCCCTCACTTTTTATCCAAACCCTTTTGCTTGCTGGTTCTCCTACCTTTTCATATTCACCTACAGTCCTGTAATTTCAAAGGATTTGTTTAATATCAAGGCTGAAGGCTCTTCTTCCTTTATATGAATACATGAATAATTTTCCAAAATTGCTTTTCAGATCTATGAATATGGTAAATTGAAACTTGATAGAGGCTAGTCGGGCAGGAAGTTACAAATGCTGGCCCAAGCAGCTCAGAAACACATACTTCACCCTACTGCATCCATGCATAACATCCATATTGATCTGTTTGTGCCGTGTGACCCAGATACAGAGGATCTTCTGATTCCAAAATCAGGAAATTTTTTATTAAATTCAATAGGACTCATGTTTATCAACTCCAAGTGCAATTCCTAATTAACTGATGTCTCCCACAATGAATATTTTTCCCCTAATGAGATACCAAAACATTGAGAAAAACTCATGATTCTGCAGTGTGGTAAGGAATCTGTAGATCTCCTGTTTTTATTTTGAGCCCATGTGTAAGATCCATATGATGTGTCATAGAGCAGGAAATGGAGCTGATAAAGGAGGCTGCATGTAGGAGAAGTGCACTTACTAAGACGGGTTTCATCATGGCACAGACCAAATAAGAGGCATTGACTTCATAGCTACTACACAGATTTGAAGCCCCTTTACTGCTCTAATATTACCTCTTTAAAACAACTGCAGTTTCCCTGCAGAATTTTTATTTTACAGATGTGAAAACAATAATAAAATTCCACTATACATTCCTGCCCTGAAATTTATAGGCAAAGATCTACTTTTTAAATTATTGCTGGTTTTCAACAAAAAGGAAACAAAGAAATGTCATATAAATATATCACAAGCTCAAACTCCTTAACGTAGTTATACGTTTCTCCACTATAGTGCAAGATTAAAGGGAAAGTCTCAGCCTTTAATTTGACTGCCTTTCTCTGTGTTATGATTTCACTGTGAACATGGATTATTAATGCCTTCAACAGATAAATGTTCTTCATGAGATGCACAATTTGGAAATACTATTTTGAAATAAAGTAATCTTAGAAGAATTATATTTAATTCATTATTTAATAATACAGCACTTTTTTGGTCTCTGTTCTTCTTCAGCAAAACCAGAAATTTTGAAGATCTCAAAAGATATTACAAAAAGGATGGTAGTTTCTGTTAAAAAGCTAGGGAAAACACTTTCTAAAATTAACATAACTAAAGAAGGAAACTCAACTCTACCAAGCATTGAAATATTTTCAACACAATTTAAAATTTAATTTGGCTTTCTCCTCTTCTTCCCCACTTCCCCCCCACACCAGGTACTAGAACTTAAGGAGATTTACACACAAAAATGTATCTGACTGCATAGTCAATTGTTTGCTTTCGTTCACCTGCACAGTGTGCACTAGCAAAATCACTTATGGGTGATTTTGCAGACAACTTGCACACATCTCCGTTGTGAGCACCCAGACAAGGAATGAGTTACAACTGGTGATACCTGTATCAAGCAGAAATAAAGCAACAAGTGGCATTGACCATCTTTTCAGAAGGATAAAGGACTTCAGTTGGGATGAAATTTATAAACAAAATCAACAACAGCCAGGAATATAACTTTTTATGCTACTACATAAATGTGGTAAGAACTACTACAGTCTGATTTTCTCTTCCCCTTGGTATTCCATTAGCTCTTACACTTAATCTTGAATTTTCCATCCTCCCCAAAATCCTTGTTGCCTTTGCTTAGTTTATCTATGACAGCAATTTCTCTAATTGACCACATGTCAAATTGGCTTTATTTGTCTCTATCTTTACATGGTTTGACTATAGTTTTACACAGACAGCAGTAACAAGAAATTTTTCTAGGCAGAATGAGATATTTAGGACACAGAGATGTAATGCAGAGAAATGTATTACAGCCTTGAGAAGTAGAGACCGAGGAGGGCACGCATGGGGTGACAAGAAGTGGGGCATAAGCTTGGCACTGAAAAAGCCACAGCTATTAACAACTCATAAATTATCAGGTAAAATATGCAAATCCAGAGGTGGATAAAACTGGTTTTAGGGACAACAAAAATAGTATGGCACCATAAACAGCAAATTTGGATTTAATCTGCAGCTAAAGATCAATGAAAAAGAAAGTCATAAAAGTGTGTAAGCAAACATGTAACAATGATCCCAGCTGGAAGGGGAGAGGAAGATCATCGAATCATTTTAGTTAGAAAAGACCTTTAAGATCATCAAGCCCAAACAAAAACCTAACACTGCCAAGTCCACCACTAAGCCATGTCCCTGAGCACCACATCTACACATCTTCTAAATACCTCCAGGGATGGTGATTCCACCACCTCCCTAGGTAGCCTGTTCCAATGTTTGACAACTCTTTTGGTGAAGAAATTTTTCCTAATATCCAATCTAAACCTCGCCTGGTGCAACTTGAGGCTGATTCCTCCTGTCTTATCATCTATTACTTGGAAGAAGAGACCCACACCCAATACTCTACACCCTCCTTTCAAGTAGTTGTAGAGAGCAAGAAGGTCTCCCCTCAAGCCTCCTTTTCTCCAGGCTAAAATACCCAACTCCCATAGCTGCTCCTCATAGAATTTGTGCTCTGGAACCTTCACCATCTTCGTTGTGCTTTGGACATCATACTCCTCCCACTGAAAAACTCCTGACAACTTACTGAAACCTCAATATGAAAGCCTCATCCAGGCTGGATGAGGCTTTGAGCAACCTGGTCTAGTGGAAGGTGTCCCTGCTGATGGTAGGG
>NW_010325589.1:6394-17507 GCF_000700745.2 Antrostomus carolinensis | reverse complement strand
GGTTGGAACTAGATGATCTTCAAGGTCCCTTCCAATCCAAACCATTCCATGATTCTATGAAACCCCAATGCTAGCATTAGAGGGAAACCACCCATCTCAGGGCTCAGAAAAACAGTGGAAGGGTGACCATAACACCAGGAAAAGGAGTAGAAACTAAGAAGCGTGTGTGTTACCATTTTAATTGTAATAATGATATTATTGAGACTTATATATGTATATAAATACTCTTAACTGCATTTTTTAAAAAATAATATTAGATCTAGACTAATGATGATTCTTGAACTAGACTGTTAAGATTTCCATTATACTAACAATAAATTATTTGCTTTACTTACATAGATAAGACGTGCTTCCTTTGCCCATAAACAAGATTGGGAGCATAACAATTTGTAACCTGTTTTACCTGTACTCTCTTTCCCCCTTCATTTTTCTCATGGGGGAATAATTTGCTGCTATTTACTCTTCTGTCTCTTTCCTTACATTTGCTCAACCTTACCTTTAGTTCAACCTTGCAAAACTGTCATAGAAATTTGTCAGTAAAATGATAGAAATTCATCATTCATTTCAACAGATAGTGATACTTTACTTAAAAAAGGAGACAAACAAGTGAAAATGATAAATGTATGCAACAATGGATAGCACAAGCAAGGTCAGTCAAAACTTTTTTCACCCACCCTGAGAAATCAAAACAAAGGACACTGAATGAACGGTAAAAGGTGGCCATTTCAGAATCACTGAAAAATAGTAATGATTTACCACATAACACCCAAAGAACTGAGGAACATGTATTGCACAGAAGTGTACCTTTACACAAAGTCTGCTTCAGCCCAAAAAATAACAAGTCTTATATGGTGAAGATGTACCTTGCTGGATAAGGGCTTCTGCTGCAGGCTCCCCAGAACCTACATTCACATACTCTTCGTTAGGATGTTTTCTGTTGTAATGCCTCTTCAGGGAACCAGATATGTTGCAGGAATAGTGGCAATGTGCGCAACGGAAAGGCTAGGAGTTAAAAAGGAAAATGTTAGAATGTATTTCCTGACCTCTTCAGGACACAGGTCTAACCTGCAATGTTTTGTTCCCAAGAAACAATTTCTGGTTTAGGCATCTTCCAAGGAGACCTTCCAAAGTTCAATATAAATGGAAGTTGCAACTAAATATCACTTAAAATTTGGTACTTTTTATTATGTGCAAGACACCAAGTATTCTCAACGTTATAAGATTATTACCTACTTTCCGTAATTCAGTAAACTCTGCGTTTTCATAATCGATGATCACAGGTCTGACCATGTAGAGACTTTCTACTACAAGGAAATGACTCAGCTGTTGTGAGTTTTGGTCTGAAAAGGGGGAGTAAGACTGCTAAAAAAACTGAAGGTACAATATGATTGTATAGTCAACCTGATTTAATAGATAACGATACCTGACAAGGCTGACCTCTTCCCTTTCTTTTCCTCCTCTCTCCAACATGCTCCCAACTGCTTCCTTTTCACTGGCACCTGCATTCACCTGACCATTTGGTGAGGTAAGTTTTGGGAACTAAATTAATTAATTTTTAAGAACATATGCCTCCCTTCAACTGACAGTAAAGAAAAAAGTTTAGGACAACGAGCGTTTGTGCCTAAAGTTAGCCTTGGAGAATAACCTTCTGACTGAGTTATGTCACAGTTATAGGAAGTTTGACACAACCATTAGGAAAAGAATGCGTACATTGACCAAAGTCCTTGGGGAAAAGTCAAGTACCTCAGAATGCAGTGCAAAATGTTTTATGCACAGCAACCAGGCCCACCTAAAGCTAGTCAGCAGAAAATCATTGGTACAGAAATGTTAATTAAGAAGCGGTATTTAAAGCAGGGAAATGTCTGCAATCAGGGTCCATTGATCAGAACATTTCCCTAAGCTTGTTGCTCATGACCTTCCTTCAGGCTCCAAACAGTAAAAATAAGGAAAAAAAGTGGTGTGCAGATTCCCTTAACCTTACATTTCAGAGGGTACTGTAATATTCAGCTACTCCTTCAGAGAAGGGTACTCTCCTTTTCTATTGCTGAAACTGTCTTTTTCTCAAAAAAACAATCCAGACTGTTGTGTTCTTGTACCACTCTCTACACACTTGCACACCCTGTATGTTATCTGGTATTGGATAGCAGGATTGCAAATTCATGGAGCTTGGAAATATGATGGATTAAATTATCACTAGGTCACGTAACTACTGACATTCCTCCGAGTTCGATATGCATGGAAACAACTGTCCCTGAAGGAGGCAACACGTTACTAACAGACAGTTTTTGAACTCCTTTTGACAAACACTCCTGATTGACCTCCTTCAGTGTTGTGCAGTTCTCTTGGTAACGCATTGAATAGCCACACTTATATGCAGGCTGACAGAGGACTGAAAAGAGGTGCTGAGACATCAGTTCTACAGCTGATCCTGAGGTCAGAATCAGTTATATTTCAAGAACTGCACTATGAGCATATTCATCCTGTTAGCCATTAAAAAAGGAAAATTATGTGTTTTCATTTACAAAAAATCCTTTTGAAAAGATAAGTCCACAGCAAAACTACATATTAAGAAAGAAAAATTATTTATTCAAAATGTATCATCTCTTTGGATGACTTGCTTCATTTTCTTGTCTTCCAAAATGTAAACCTTTAAAGGACTGTCTTCCTTTCTGTTTTACACGGGTACGCAGCATTTGTACTTACTAAGAATGGCTGAAGTGCGCTCTTCATAGAAGCAAAACGATTTGTTAGATAATGTAAGATGTCACATACAAAAATAGTATGATATTTTTTAATATGAAATATGTTCACTGCCAAGATAAAGTTTTACATTAAAATGAATCATACATACAAAATACTGGATTCTTCTGGAAAATAAACTAGAATAATTTCTATTTCCTGAATACAACATTTCACAGTTCATTACATCAAGACCCATAACACTGAGAACCAATGTGAAATTTAGGAATAAAACCATGCTACAATTTATTAAAATAAACCATATCTCTAATCTAAACACTTCATAGAAACACTAACAACCTTCAAAACTCTTTCCAAGACACGTTTCAGATAAATGGGGTGTTTTAAAATTAATTCTCTTCAATTTTCTTCAAGTATATGAACTTATCTATAGTACATTAGACTGGCAAACTTTCAGAGAAAATTAAAGTGGGCAATGAACAGTGATGGATGGGATTCACTTTCCTGCTTCCCCAGGACATTTTAAGGTACGTATTAGATCAGTTCTCTCAAGGACTGACAGTCAAAAAAAAACTCAATCATGGGGTTTTTTTATATTGCAAAATATTTATATTTTTGGCAAGTAAAGATACTAATTACAAACTGTACACAAACAAAATAACCCTATCTCAGAAGTCTGAGTATAAAGCCAAAATTCTGAAATATTAAAATGTTAAGATGCCATAATTGTCACTAAAAAGGAAAACATGTCAGTTTTAAAACTGCTGTCTGAAGTCCCATGTATTTCTAAATAATTTATCAATAAGCACGACTTATGTATTTTCTTACCTTGAAAGAGACATGCTGTTCCATATGACGTAGGAGCTGTGGTTTTTGGGCAGCTGTATAGTCACACACTGTACATTTAAACTGCTTTCCTGAAATGGGAATAGAAAACAGAAATAGAAAATGGAATAACCTTTTTCTACTTAAGTTCAGAAAAATACTAATTATATTTCCTCATAAAGATGATTTCCAAAATGCTAAGAATGAACAACGAGCAATACTAGAAGTCTGGCAGTTGCTCTGCAAAATTTTGGTTAAATAGAGATAAGAGAAGCAAGGAAGGAAAAAAAAAAGGCTCAAGTGTCATCTTTAAATTATAAGCATTAAATAGTATACTTATAATTCAGATTATAACCCCTAGATGCTCCTGGGGTAGTCACTTGGGAAAGAAGAGAAAGAATCGTTATAGTGTAGCCTAAATGGAAGAATGAAATAAATTATTTACAACTGCAGGCACAGTTGTTTTGCTATTTGTAAAGCAGATATCCTTAAAACACAGATGTCTGGTCATGTTCACAAGTTTTTACCTGCTTCTGTCCCAAGCACTGAATTGTTCAGCTTCAAATACATTAAAATTTTCTTGTTTTTTCCACTGTAAGTTTTCTTGATGTATTTTTGGTAGGGTATGACATGACCTATCATTTTTATCACAAGATTTGCTTATGTGTCTAGCACTACTCATACAATAATGACTCAAATTATCATAAAAGGGTTTTCTACACTGGCTTAACCCTGGATACAGGGAGACATAAAATATGCTACAAACAAAAATAAGATTAGAATGGCAAATAATACAGAGGTTTTGTGTTTTGATCTTTCACTTCTGCTTATACAATTTTAAAACAATGGGTGCAAGTTGCTCCATCAACATCAGATTGAATGATGCCTGCTTGCCTTGTTCATCATAACATTCTGTCCTTTCTCATCTGAATCTCTGCAGTAACCCTAAGTCTCACATACAGTCACACAAGGCAAGAGAAAGCACATACTGGGACTAGTTCACACTTTCTGTGTGGTGACTTACACATGGGTGGCTATCAAACACCAGGGATAACGGGTAGGTTCTGTGACCTGTTGTTGGAGACTGCTGATTCATATTTCTTTATTTTACCTAGGTACAAATTTTCTCAAAATAAATGTAGCTAAAGTAACTGATGGAGTTCTACTCTTCTGCATCAATTGTTTTAAAAATAATACAGTGGACCAGAAGAGGAGTGAAGACAATGGGTGCATCTTTGCATAAACATTGCTCCTTCAGATGCCAACCTAAAAAGTCATTAGAAGATTTGAGACAATCTCTGTCTCTTGAGTACTTGGCAGATGGAAAGTCTGCACTGCAAGCAGGTCTTCTACACAATGTAACACAATTAAATAGAGTCCCTGCAATTTTTATATATTGCTTTGTGAAAAAACCCCATCAGTTAAGAAGTGTGATCCAAAGAAAGGTGTTACTTTAAGTTCCACAGTCAAGAATACTTGAAATTTCTTTACATGCCTGTGAGCTTTCAAGTGAGGCATCAACACTGAACGTATTAACCCTCCAAGTTGAAATTGCAACAGTAACATTGAAGAACAAGAACTGGAATTTCAACTCATGAAAGCTGAGGCTTAGAACATTCAGTCTAAAATAAAGCCAGTATATTTAACAGAGGGCATGATTAATGACTATGACAATTTAGTTAGAAATCAGATGGATGTCCTGGTATATGAAGTCTTTAAGTCAAGTCTGCTTAGTCCTTCCTAAAAAAGATATACTACAATCCAGTGGAAATGTGATGCAAAATCATTAGGTTATGGCCTGTACTCTGCAAGAGATCAGACTTTGTGATCGTAAGAGTCTGCTTTTGGCCCTGAAATCATTAGTCTGAGTCCTTTTTAAAGTAAGACGATCAGATTTTGTCATGATACATTTTTAGGATTCTCTAACAGGAATAAATTCTTTCTGACATTTTTGAGAAACACCTGTTGCTGTTTGTGGCTTTGCAAAGAGTGAAAATCCCAAACGTATTAGCATTCTGTATGTTTCTCTTACCTTCCCTTCAAAGCATTCTCTCTCTCAAATCTTTTTTTCCTTATGATTTCAAATATCACAATTTCCTTCATTTTATTCTCTGGGTTTCATGCCCCCTTTCTCCATATTTCCTCTTTAAGATTCTATCAGTCCTGCTACCTCCAGTCAAATTACAAGGTGTATTAAATACAGAAAGACTTCATTCCTGTATTAAATGCGCATGGCTGGCAAACTGAATTTGACTGACGTGGAATAAGTATGTGCTAAAAACTACTCCAAAAGCAAAAGAATAAAGAGGAAGGATGGAGAAGTACAATACAAATATTCTGTATTATCCTGAAGGGATCAGGTTTCTTTAGATTGTGGATCTTGCTCAAAAACGTTACATGCATTTTATGCTGATTGTGAAAGCTTCCATAAAACACAACTAAGAAAAACCTTAAGACAATTTCTGATATCTAATCAAAATAATGAAAACCAGGTTTTCTGCTATATTTCTAATCACAAACAGTAATAAGTCTGGACCACTCAATTGTTTTCTATCATGCCACTCTTGAGAAGTCTGTCTTCTGGAGAAGAATAAAGCAGACAGAAAACTATTTTATATTCCTCTGGTTAAATTGACCTTGCAGGTCTGATATTTGAACAAAAATTTCCTGGATACATAAGTCAGGAAGACAAGACTCATAAACAGTGAAGAATCTTTCAAACTCATTTTTTTGTGAAATAACTGAAGAACACCAGGTGTGTGCTAGAAAGAACTTCTGAAGTGCTGTCGCTACAGAAAGGGACACTGCGTGAAGAGAAACTGTCAGCATTCAAGAGGGTGAAAGTCCCTTGACAAACCATACACTACATTCTTAGTGGCAAACATTAACTTATTTTTCACAAGTGTTTGAAATGCATGAAGAGTTTACTGGGGTGGACTTAGTGAGGAAAACTATGCACAACTCCATAGACAGTGAGATTAAGTTCCCGCTGGAGCTAATGGCAAAATACATTTTGGAATGTAAAAAAAATACACTTTTGGAAGTGCAAAAAACTAGGCAAAAGAGTGTTAAGAATTGAATTGATTTATATCACTCAAAAAGGGAGGTGGATCAACAAGGAACATGCAGTTATCTCAGTTAATGTAGAAGATGATGACAGTCTGAAGCCAGATGAAAAAGGCTCCTGGTAGTACCACTGCCTCTAGGGTCAAGGCTTCAGTCCAAACTACCAGTAAATGGTCAGAGAACACAGCTCCTTGCATGCAGTTAAATGTTTAAAACTAACTTCACACCTTTAAGCCAAATCCAGACAAGGTTAGCTCCTGCATGACTACAGTCCTATTCTTAGCAGTGGCAAATTTTCCAAGCAGCCTCAGCAGAACTGCAAATTCAATTACTTACACACACACATACTTTGTTCAAGAATTAGAACTAATTCACAGGTAAAAACAAATTCAAGCTCCCCTGCTGAGTTTTACTATTTGAACATGCCAAATGGTGAAAACAAACCAGAAAGGTTTTGAAATGAAACCCTATACAGGGATTTTTTTACAGCACCATAGAAATAGACCTTTTTTTTCTTTATAGTCTGGTCATGCTCCAAATTTCCTTTTAATTCAAATACAACCTGCCTCCTTTTCCCAGCCAGGAATCAGCTGAGGATTGCATTTGATAAGTAAGATTCTTGCATATGAAATATATGTGTATGTGCAACATCTGCTTGTTATTGACCAAGTAATTTCAAAAAACTGAAAAGTATTTTTGAATAATGATTTACTGTCTCATAGTAATACTACAGTAACTTTGTTAATACTACAATAACTATATGCTTCCTATAACATGTATAATATCAGTGTAAAAGGGATCATCTCTTTCACTAATAGTATACATACAGATATAAGCATACATAAAGATAAATATCTCTGACACAAAAACTTCACATATATTCTAGAGATGTAACAGAGCACATGCATTTTCTGTGAAAGGACAATGCTAATGAATATGAAAAATTTTCTTTAAAATAATTTAAATTAAATGGTCAATAGAGTGGAACAAGGTTTCACAAGGTAGCATGTCCAGAGAAGGGTAACGATGCTGGTGAAGGGTCTGGAGCACATGTCCTACAAGGACTGGCTGAGGGAACTGGGGTTGCCTGGAAAAAAGGAGGCTGAGGGGAGACCTTCTTGGTCCCTATAACTACCTGAAAGGAGGGTGTAGCCAGGTGGGGGTTGGTCTGTTCAACCAAGTAACAAGTGATAGGACAAGAGAAAACAGACTCAAGTTGCACCAAGGGCAGTTGAGATGGGATGTGAGGAAGAATTTCTTTCCTGAAAGGGTTCTCAGGCACTGGAAGGGGTTGCCCAGGGCAGTGGAGGAGTCCCCATCCCTGGAGGGATTGAAGGGTTGTGTAGGGACATGGTTCAGTCAAGGACTTGTCAGTGTTGGGTTAATGATTCAGATGATCTTAAGGTCTTGGACTCAATGATCTTAAAGGTCTTTTCCAATCTAGGCAATTCTGTGATTCTGTAAGTAACAAAAACCAAGCTCCTAGGTCCTAATGAACGTCTGTACAACTTATCTTGCTAAATCATTTACTTCACTTCAATAAACGCAGAGGGATAACATATTGTTACATCTCAAATTTTGAAATAAAAGATGCTATTTTTCTGGATTTGCATCTCACTTTTTTCTGTTACCATCACAGAAATATTAAAATCATGAAGGAAATGTATGTGCTGCACATATGCCAATAGGGAATATGTGCTCAGGCTTGCTACTGTCTAGACCTGGGGACACACAGCTGCAGCAGCCTTGCCTCCATTGGGCTACTGGATTCGTCAACTCCTAACAATATTCTCACAGAAGAAAGCAATAATAGACCCTAACCATGGAATTATTTGTATTTTAGAATTTCTATTCAGATCAACAGTTCTCTGTAAGAGGGCTATAAGGGCAACCCAAAATTTCAGAAAATTCAAGTATTCCAGAGACAGCTCCCTTAATTTTGCAGAGTTTTGAATTATTTCACAGTCAGTGCCTCCTGGGAATAAAAAAATTGTAAGTAGCACTTAGTGTTCAACCTAAAAATGCTTGTTAATAAGGTACATCCAGTATTTACTGCCCTAAAATAAATTTGGATTTAATAACCATGCACTTACCATCAGCAGTATGAAGGAGTTTATGGCTCTTCAAAGTGCCTTTTGATTTGAACTTTTTCCCACACATATCACAAAGGTGGGTTTTCTCAGTGCTGTGACGATTCATATGGGCTTTCAAGTTACTCTTGCTACGAGTGGCATACTCACAGAGAGAACATTTGAAGGGTTTGACACCTAAAAATAAAAAAAAAAAAAACAAAAAAACTATGAAACAAACAAGCTGTACCTTTGATGAGAGGGTGGACATTTGCTTGAAAGAAATTTCAGATCATGTGAGCAACACAGACCAAAAGGTGAAAATTTTAAAATTTGGATACCTACATTTAAGAATTTTTTATCTCTAGCTTCTGTGTAAATGATACCATGCTCTTGATGGCATCATTTAACTTAGAGAAAGGAGGGGTTATTTTAGAATTAAATACTTCCCTACTGAAGCCAAGTAATGAGTTTAACCAAGCAAGCACAAATGATTTGGTCTTGTTATGTCCATCCTTCATTCAAAAGTAGAATTCAGACTGCCTAAGTTGATGCCTACCCAGTATACATAGCAAATCTCCCTCTAAAAGTCTCCAGATAATTATCATTCTCTATTTACTACAACAAAGAATGAAGAAACCTATTTTAGGAGGACTGGTTCATTAGGTACTTAATATGTAAGCAGAAGTTAAATGTGCAAAGCTGTGTTTTATTGTTAATTACCATCAGATTTGCTAATGGCTCACACAGTAGTACTTTCCAACCCCATTCCTTGCTGAGATGCAAGAACTTAAAATTTCACTTCTCTCAAACAGTCCAAAGCATGCAATAGAGAGATGCACGGTATGTCATCTAGCAGAAGGTCTACAAGAACCAAGTAAATCCTTCAAAGAAAAGTTGAATAAATCTGAACTGGCAGAGCAGTTGAACAGTTTCATGAGGCTCTGGCAGTTTTAGATTGATACTCATGACCTCAAAACTAGATTTACAGGCATGAGGAATTATAGCCTACTTTAAGCAGACTTGATTGCACACTTTGTTTTTAGAATAAATTTCCATTTACCTCTTTCTCCTGCTAGTTAGATGAGGTGGGTTCCAAGCTTTCTTGGCAGCATAAACAAATTGTATCTATGGAATACACAAGTAATTTCTCTATGACTACAATTTTGCATTACCTAAATTCCATAACAGAGTAAAGGCTATTGGAGAGCACCACTACACCACAGGCAGCTAAGCTCATAGTTAAAGCATTCAAACAAATATGCAGAACTAGTATAAATGCCTCAACTATCTGCATGGGCACAAACATTCTGGAACCAAAATATCAGTTTGAGAGCAGCATTCCCCAAATCCTATTATCCCCTTTATGAAGAGGGATGGCTAAAGAATCCAAAGTAATGCTCAAACGCCGTAGGCAAACTGTTCCATAGATTATTAACTGACTAAAGAGCATATGAGTGGTCTTCCACCTGTTACAAAAATAGACAGATTGAGGAGACACAAGATTTTACTGGGCCTAGATTTCAGCTCCAAGGGATTTTTAACCTGAGTGTTGTCATATCACTGGAATTTCTCCCTAAACGTGATATATACGATCAGCATTATCTTACAGGCTTTTCATCACCAGTTTTGTCCATGTCAGCTAGCTGCCACACTCAGCATGATTCAATTAAAACACACACAGAAGTTATATACATACATCAAAGCAACTGGATTTCAATGGTTTTACTAACAGATTTCCAGAACAAGTATTTTTGGACAAATGTGAAAGGAGCAGTAGTTATTCATGAGAAGTTACAGAAAATTACTTGTTTTAAGAGACTGAGCATGTATTTAATTAACTCCTCCTGATTCACATTTATTACAGAATACTTTATGAAAGAGTTTTAGAAAAAAGTTGAACCATAAACTTATTAATATTATTCACCATTTAAGCTGTCTACTCATGTTGTAAGTCTGCAGTTCCATATACGATCCGGCATCTATTAAACCAATTATTTAACTTCCACTGTAGCCTAAAGTTTTTAACTCAGGTAGAGCTGTAACTTTGAATTCACAGAATCACAGAATGGTTTGGGTTGGAAGGGACCTTAAAGATCAGCTAGTTCCAACCGCCCTGCCATGGCAGGGACAATTCCTTTTTATGTCAGCAAAGCCTGTGTGGAATATGAGACTGATTATACACCCAAAAGCTTAAAACCAGAGTTTTACCTTCATGAGCCCAAATATGACGCTGAAGGTCTGATCCATTCTTCATAAAATAAAAATCACAGTAGGGACATTTCACAGCTCGTTTTCCAATAAGTCCTTTCAGTTGAACTCTTCTGCCAAGAATCTCAGAAATAGTAGTCATCGAAACCTCTGAGAAAAACGTAAAAGGTAATAAAAACCAGAAGGACATGAGGGAATTTGTTTTATCTTATATAAGTAATATTGAAGAGCTAGATCTTGAT
>NW_010325589.1:0-6366 GCF_000700745.2 Antrostomus carolinensis | reverse complement strand
CTGCCACTTAGACAAGATCTGAGCAAATATAATAAGGACCTTTTTTCCTTTAGGGCTTTTAGGATGTTCTATCCTTCCTCTCCTGATTCGTGTATTCAACGCCCTCACTGCCTGGTTAAAAAAAATATATATTTTAAATATAAAAAAATCTTGGGTGTGCCACTGTCTTAGAAATCATTTTCCAACTATAAACATTCTCAATAAGCTAATTTGTCACTTTTTTCTTCAGTATTTTCAAAAGACTTTATTCAAGACTTCATCCCAGATTTCCAGATGTCAAGGATCTGCAGACAATTCACTTCAGCCACAGCTATAATGATCAAAATGTGTGAAAATCAGAAACTTTAAAGTTAAAAACAGACTCACAGAATAAATGCAATTGGAAGGGACCTCTAAGATCACCCGCTCTAAGCAGGGCCACATTTGGAGTTCCAGCTTCAAAGTTACATCAAGTTGCTCGAGGTTTTATCCAGTCCTGTTCTGAACATGTCCAAGGACAGAGATTCTACAACCTCTCTTGGTCCATTCCAGTGCCTGACCACTTTAACAGTCAAAGTTGTTTTCTTAATTTCTAATTGGAATCTCCTTGCTTCAACTCATGTCCCTTCACTGTACAGTTCCAAGAAGATTTTGGCTCTGTCTTCTTTTTAATCTCCTATTATATAGCTCAAGACAGCAACTAAGATTCCTCTCCTACCCTTTGCTTATTCAGGCTAAAGACACTTAACTCTAAGTTTTTCCTTCATAGGATCTAATGGTTTGGTCATCACAGTGAAAAAGCTCAAAATAATGAAGTTTAAATTGAAATGTCCCAAACACACGTAATGAAAACATTGTCAAATGCTTTTAAAAAATTAAGTCAATGCATTTCTGATTAATAAAATGTGAAATATCACATGCCTCAATGAAAGTACAGCACTCATGCAACCTAAATGTTAAGACATGAAAGCTAATTACTTCTTATGCCCAAAATCTTATAAAATTTGAAAGTTACAGTTTAAATTTAGGTTCTTTTACCAAATATGAACTGCCATACCTAGTCTCCTGACGACTAGTCCCAGAGTGGAATCAAAAATCGTGCCTGAAGTCATATACACAAGGAAAATAACCTCAAAAGGGAAATAAGAAAGCCCATGAACTGAGCAGAGAATGTTCTAAGGTACCCAAAAAAGGAAAATACAGACACAAGTCTGAACCCTCATCTGCCTTCAATGGCTTAGATCTTTCATTCATTACTGTGGGCTAGTATGTCTGCTCAGTAGGGATCTACAAAAGCTGATGCCTCTCATGTCTCAGGACTATTAACAAATATCATATTAAATCAGATGTGGATGAAAAGGGAGATAATTCTGAGAGCTGGGACCAGAATCAAAGACTTCTCCTTCACTGCTGAGTACCCAAATCATTTGGCAATAAAGCCAAGCTCTCTTATGTCTATGGTTTGAAATATTGCTCTACCAAAGACTATGGAGATCTTTGTCCCACTGCCTTCATGGGACCAGAATCCAACTCCTATTCTCTGCAAACCTAGAAGAGGAAGGAGTACTGTTTTCTTTCATACTTTCTAGTTGATGAAACAGAAGAGACAAGAGAGGGGTCATACTGAGTGATATTAAGCAAGGAAGGAGAGGGGAGCTCCAGAAATATCATTTTAATGATAAATATGGAACGGTTTCAGTTTAAATTAATTTTTGATATGTCGTTTTAAAATTCAATTCCTTTTAACAATATCCATTTTTACTTTATTCTTTTCCATTTACATTTTTAAAAACAATTGCACTCATTCCATTGCAGTATTTGATCATTTATATCACCAGACCCCTTCCATTTATTCGGCTAGTAATTACATTGTACAAATAAAGGATTTCCTCCAGATTACAAAGACAGCATGCACAGGAAAAAGATTTGTGCATTAATTCTCCTCCATATATTAAAATAGTGTTGTTGCATAACTACTGCAGAAGCATATCTTAGATGTACTATTTCTTTCGTGCCATGGAGATCTATCTAATAAATCTAGTATTCTGCTTTTAAGTTCTACTTGCCTGCAACATATGAATTAAAAATGAGGACACAAAATATTAAGCCGTGCAGATTTTCTTTTTTAACCTTACTTCTGTTATAACCCACAGTTTAAAAGAACCGACTGTCCCAGATGAAAAAATTTACTCTATACTTTCAGAAGGATTCAGATATCAAAGGAACTGTTTGAAAGTATTTAAATGCATGAGTTTAGCACATCGGGGCTCCAGAGTTAACTGGCATTTCTGAACCCCAGACACAGCAAACACTAATAATTCAGCAGTCAGTGGACCAGTGCAGACCAACAGCAACCTGTATGGGCACAGTACATAAGGTACTGCTAGTTCACAGATCACATTATTTAGAGAGGTCTCCCATACTCCCTGGCTGAGACAGAGGCTTTATAAGCACAGTTCTGGAGATTCAATTTCTATGCTTACTGGGTGACATACCTCCTGACTACAGTATAGCACAGAAGCCTCTCCTCATCTCAATTTGCTGCATCAGACATGTCCCCTGGTGTATGACAAGCCCTCCAACCACACTGTTGTAGAGTGGTCTGCAAATAAAGAGGTTGGGTAACTAAAAGAGCTAAAGCGGGAGTTGGTCTGAAATTAAAGTGAAGGAAATTATTTAAAACACGGGTCTAGCACTATCTAGTGGCAGTAGGAAGGTAAGAAATTACTGCTTTACTTGTATTTCAAAGTTAAGAAAAGTTATGTCATTTTAATTGTGTTTTTCCTTCTCTAAATTCAGTGTTAACGGGGTTGGTATTTTTTTTCTTAATATCAAATTATGTCAGATGATAAGTAACACTGTAGATGAGTTAATTAAAGTATGTTGATCGATGCACTCAACTCTCCTTCATTTACGGTAGCAGTGAGCCTTTCTATTCAACAACATACAGATACTGAGGAGGAAAGCATGGACACACCAAAGCAACCCTGCCAAGTTCACATCAGCCAGATTTAAATCAGTCCCTGCACCAGTCACTTTAGCACTTTGGCACCGAGTTCTCAAGATCTGAGAAAGGATTGTTACTCAGGCACAGCACACTGACTTACTGCATTTATTTTATGCTGTGCTTGCACTGATAATCAGGGCACTAGCATGCCAGGTATAATCAGAATTTGAAAGGACTCCAGTGGTTAGCTTGGATCCAGCCAGGCTTGTCAGCTCCAGCTTAATACTGGCTGTACCGTATCACTTCTCTCTGGTGACCAATGATAGAACTGGGGGAAATGGCAGGAAGATGTTCCAGGGGAGTTTTAGGCTGGACACTAGGAAAAGGTTCTTCACCCAGAGGGTGGTGGAGCACTGGGACAGGCTCCCCAGGGAGGTGGTCATGGCACCAAGCCTGACAATATTCAAGAAGCATTTGGACAACATGTGCCCTCAGACACATGGTCTGAATCTTAGGACTGGCCTGTGCTATGACAGGAGTTGGACTCAACATTCTATGATTCTATGACAGCTGCTTCCAATAAGAGCCCTGCTGCAGACTTCACTTAGCCCTGGACTTAAAGCCCAGCCACACACCAACTGAGCATTCACAGAGTCAGCCCTGGGACCTCTGCATTCACATGAATTACCTACAGACAAAATAATGTGCAATAAACCCCTTTCTGTCAGTTTACATATGGCCAATGGGAACTTCATGTCTCAGGCTGTTACAGCATGTCTATATGCTGCATTCCAAACTTTGCAGTGCTAGCTTAGAGTTCACCTTGGTCCTCTTTTGGATGGAAAAGAGTTCTTGGCCAAATGAAGACAGATTTCTTGGCACAATTGCTTGATGTACTCCACAACACACAAGCTGGAACAGTAACTTTTTTCATTCTAAATTCTAACATATGCAAACCCAATACAATTCTTATTCTAAACCAGTTAGATTAGACACAGACTCTTTCTTTGAAATGTAATCACATTACACTCCTCGCTCTAAACCTTTCCCCATTTATTCCAATAGACTGAGAAATTTTCCTTGATTTTTTTCTTACCAGGGTGATTTGTCTTGATGTGTGATTTTATAAGTCGATCTTCAGAAAATGATTTCTCACACACAGGACAGGAATAACTCTTTTTATCCTTAAGTGAGAGAGAGGAAAAAAAAGGAAAGAAAGAAATCGCATTATCAGTCCATTAGTATAATCACTATAGTCATTATTCAGTAATACATGGTTCTCAACAAAGTTATAATTCAAGGTTTGGTTTTTAAGGAAAAAATGAAGATATTTATGGTGAAATAAGTGAAGGGGAAATATTAAAGTATTCTAAGCACATCATTAATCCTCATGAATGAAGGGCTCCAAGATACAGCACATGAGAAAATGCACAATAAATGTAAAGCATTATATTCTGACTGACTCTTTAGAGAATCAAGAGTCGAAAGATCAAGTCACATTAACAGAAGAAAATGTATTTGCTATAAGCAGTAATATTCAGGGTTTTTTTCATTTTTTTCACAAGTCCACCCTTCTGAAACGTAAGGATCAGGTCTCATTATTCTGAAGACATCCAACAGTATGTGTGTTTATAACACTACTTAATGGCCTGAAACTGAGCAGAAGAGTTAACAATGACAGATGCCATTACTCACTCAGTGTCTACATTTCTAACTACTTTATAAATATTCAGCATTTCATGTATTACCAATAAAGTATTATTCTTCTATTTTGATTTAAAATTAAAGACTACTATGGCTTTTATCAGTGTCACTGATGTTATAAAAGATGTAACAACATCAAATGAGTTGAATTGGAGAGTTTTGATGAAATTTCTTCCTATATGAAATTCTAGTGTAATTGTAATTTTGATGTTTTTACAAATGCATCTAACTCCACATAAAAATGTACTTTTCTCCATTAATTGGTAAATTACCCCATTTAAAATAATCTTTGCCACTTATTATATAAAATAAAGAGGTGGTTCTTTCCAGAAGCATCTGCTGACACAACAGACTGGATGCTCAACGAAATGAGTGGGTCATCCAGTCACCTCCGTACTGACCAGATTAATATATGAATGGATTATCAACAGAACAGATGAAGAAATTCTAGTTAGTCCTAACAACTAGGCAGATAACCAGATAATATATTATCTAGTGGGAGATGTGTACCTACCAAACCACCAAGCGATGACTGTAAAAGGTGAGCTGAAGCTACAGAACAGATATTTCACTAGTTATTTCAAGAGGCCAGAAAACTTTCTGAAGAGCATTAAAAAGAGATGCCCCTGTGTTATGAAAGAGAAATTTGGAGGTAACAGGAGAATAAGGGTCCTGACTCTACCAGTTTCTGACAAGAGACCAAACAGCACCTCTGAATAGGAAGGAAAAATGTACAAGGAGGTTATTACTGTCTATATGCTGCAGTTATACATCTATAAATGGACAAATGTCAAACAGGCTTTGGAATATGACGCAGATATTTGCATTCAGTATCACGTACCTCTGAGAAAGAAATCCCTTTGTTGAAGTACCTACAAGGTAAAGACAGATGTAGCCCTAGAACTCATGGGTTGAAATAGCAATAAATAATTCCATAACAGTAGCATATGGGATATGAAGCTCTCATTGTCATTAACATGGTAACGGCACAAGGAGAATTCTGCCTGCACTGTTAGAAGGCAATTTGCTCCTGTGAGAACCTACACCAGCGACTCAGGATGGCAGCTTCTAAAGGATTACCACCCTGAGTAGAGTAAGGAGAATATCTTGCTACGATGGAGCTGAGGCAGCCACCATTTTGAGCCCTGAGAATCTCAAGTGAAGGAGGAACAGCAGAGAATACTAGCTGGCTTTTGGAAGAAGATATTCAAGGAGCCTACAATCCCGATAAAATCTTCTCAAGAAAGAGCTGTTAATTTGTGAAATTAGGGTCTCTCAAACGGTATAACCTATTATCCCTAAACTTGATGATGATGATTTTGGAATTCTGCATAAACAAGTTGCTCAAATGAAAATTGGTAAATTAATTATAATAAAGCTCTATAGCAATGGTCGCACCTTTTCAAAGACTAAGTTCCACAATCACGTTAATAATTTGGCACATATTAAAAAAAAATATAAGCACAGTATTATTTAGGGGCTGTTGAGGGGCCAGCTGAAATCTGTTGACAGATCTCAGTCTGTTCCTCAAACTTGCTATGTAAATAGTTTTAAAATATACAATAAATGAAAAAAAAAAAAAAAAGCAAAACCAAAACAAAACAGTATGCATATAATGTACAGTTGCATGTTGGTGGTCTTTAATACTCATTTAGAAGCAAGCCCAGAACACTAGGACAAATACATCTCACTGTTGCATAATGTTACATTAAATAAATAAATAAATAAATAAATAA
>NW_010325588.1:17409-47354 GCF_000700745.2 Antrostomus carolinensis | reverse complement strand
TAGCCAGGGTCAACCCACCACAATCAGAAAAAAGAAATAGGAAGTTTTCTCACAAAAAAAAATCTTACCTTGTACGATGTTAATTATTTTTACTAACCTAGTCTTACTTATACTTCAAGCACAATATTTCATATGTTCCTTTCTTCAAGATACTTGTACTGAAATAGAGATATGGCCTAAAGCTAGTCAGGTTTTTGTATACAAAGACATGGGTTGTCAAAATGTGTAATGTAATTAACTAATCCATACATGAATCATCACATACATAAGCATTTTAAACACAGTTAATCTTAGGTTAAAATGTATGACCTAGTGAAGCAGTCATTTTTATTGCCTTACACTAGTTAGAACTTTAAAAAGTTGAACAGAAAGAAAAGCCTACTGCATGGTAAATAAAGTGACTATGAACAATGAACAGAGAAGAAAATACCAAGCAGCTGCTTCATATGAGAGCAACACCTGCTCTACATAAATGAGGCAAAGGCCTTTGGGAACCAATAATAAAAGGACAGTGATCATTTAGTAATTAAAGGTTGTCTTATAATGCATATATACAAGGAAAGTGAATGAAAGCTGCATGGTGCACAGATAACAAAAAAGTAGGAATATGTTAATTTATGCAAGAATTGGAACAGAAAACTAACTCAATCTGAGTAAAACTGACCGATCTATTTCTGTTTTCCAAGCATGTGAGAGCATAGAATGCACAGACCCCTGTCCTAGAGGCTGCTGTGGATGGGACAGCACCAGAGTCCACACCATACCCCACTGATGTCAACAGTTGTTTGCTCAAGCTCACAGGTCAGTAAGCATGACACAGCTGGAGGGACACTGCAGAGACAAATTTTTAGTTAAACTTCTATCTAAAGAAAAGATTGAAAGGAAGTTGAAACATCACAATAGGTAGATACTGCATGCTTAGACTTCCAATTCTAGTTACAAGAATTCTGCTACAAGCTAACAGGTAGTTGATTTGTGTGTGCAGATACTAATTTTATAAAAGTATGATAATGGTATGTGCCTACACAAATCGGTATGCAGGAACATGTTGATACAGGTACATACACAGTGGGCTTGCATCCATACATCTGCCTTTAAAACTTTTAAGAATAGCATAAGTTATTCTTTTTTTGAAGTGCTGCCTCCTTAACTGTAATTTCACTACCATAAATTACAACTCTATCAGATGGATGAACACTACAGAACTTGGGTTATTATTAGAGCAGACAGAGCTACATGAAAATTAAAGTCTGCAAACAATTCAGTTCCCAAGGTGGTGTTCTTTCAGTATCAAACTGAACAACAGCTTTAACTGTGTTAGGAATATCAGCAACTTGCACTCCTTTCTATTTATTTATAATCACTAACACTCCATTCATTGTTTTAAAAATTAATTCAAAGCAGTTACTAAGTGAATTCCCTCACAGAAAGAAAAATGGAATATTTTTTTTTTAAATACTTCTCAAAAATTCCAGACTTGTTTTACTTGTCTGTTGCTAACTCAACTAAAATAAACAAAAACTACTATTAAAAACATACTAAGCACACAATCAAAACGAAGGAAAAAGGCAAACTGATTAATGTTTCACATCTGAAGTCATTTCCTTGCACCTGCAGCTCCCATCTAGGAAAAATACTACAAACACCTCTGAAAACAAGACTAGTATTCAGAACATATGCAATTATTTTCACTGTTTTTACTTTCCCTCATTCCCACAATTCCTAAAGCTGGGAACTTTCACAATTATTCTGGACAAGATGAAAGTATAACATTATGATATTTGAACTTAACATTTGCACCTCTATTTATTTTAAATCTTTTATTAATTTAAACACTGACAGCACATTTGTTCAAGAAGGAACCTGAATAATAAACTTTGTACTAACTTGAGTTCATTGCTTCTGCCACTCGCCATTTCTGCTGTGACTGCTTATCTACCTACACCACACACCAATGTACAATCTTTAAGATTTCTTACAAAGAAAGTAAATGCATTTACAAATGGATATAGCCCTATCCTTTTTTCATTTTTAGTGACCAAACAACAGGATGATGTTAAAATTCTCTTCCCAGCAACTTTAATTGGAGATGGATTTAGGCTGCTGTGAAACAAGGTAAAAGCACAAAAAGCACACAATAAAAGTTATATAGTACACAGCTCTTTCTCCACTAAATCAAGGACCTCCAAATGAAGCACAGCATCTTTTTTTGGCCAAAATTAAGCACATAGCTATGGATGTATTGCACATATTTAAATAAAAAGTAGCCTAAGAAACATGAAATAAAAGCATAATTTACTCTTTCTTATTAAAAACACTGATCAATTCTTTATCCAATAACCAAAATGGTTGTTTCTGGGTGCAGAAATACCATACAGTATTTCATCTTATGAGACTGGAGTTAGGTAAGCTACAAATTGACGTTTCATAGCAGAGTGCTGGACAAAGGGAGAAGTCTCTAGTGCATAGCTAGTTCAATTACAATGCAATCTAGCTATCATGACTAACAGTATAACGTGCTAAGACATTTTGCAGCATTTAAACAGTCTACTGTTACAACTCATCTCACTAGGAGCAATAAGCTAACTTTTTCTCACCAAAACACAAGCACCTTTCTATCCACCAGATTAAAACACTGGGCTGCTTTGTCTTTTTGGCAGTTTCATGATTTCTGTAGTTTTCAAAAAGTTCCCAGCTGTGTAATAGTAAAGTGTCATATTTATGATTTTGGACACCATAATGTCGACAAGGCTCATTTAGTCACTGGCGTTCTCCACACTATGCCTAACAGAACTGCTCAGGGTCCCAGTAACACGGTACTATTTACAGTACCATGGAAACATTAACTCCCTTAACACCCCAAACGTTCCTCCACAGGGCAGAGCTGCTGCAGTAGAGCTACTATGCCTAACTTCTGGGTGACTTGACATACAAAAGAATCCACAGGTCTGTGAGCTACTTGTAAGCTACATGGATATACATTATCACCCCATAAGATAAGAGTGAGATTCAAAACAGCAAGTCCATGAACAAAGAATCACTGTGGCTGGAAGGAACAGGACAGTGTTAGACCTCACTCCCTCAGAATCAGTGGTGCTTCTGTGTTGCAAGGAGAGATTATCACCATCCTGAATCCACTCAAAGATGTCAACCATAACTCCAGAAAAGACCAAAAGGTTTCAGAAATTTACTCATACCCGTTCTCTTCTCTCTTCCCCTGCCCCTCACTTTCATCACACTGCTCTTCTAGTGATAGCAGCTATTCGTCATGTTGTGCCTTTTGTTCCAGGCCTGTTTTTAACCATGATGAGTTCAGTGACTCAGTTCACAGACACCCCCATGAATTGGCTGTCCTTACAGCGTTACAGAAGCAACAAGATGCAGTGCCATGGCACAAGCTGGATTCATCACCAATGTCAGGATTTCCTAGAACTTTGCATTCAGAGAGCTATGTCATTCCCTTCTCAAAACAAAACACTGGAGGATAAGGCAGTCCCACTTTCAATGCTACAGCCAGTGCTTACAATACTTTCAGAAAGAGGAAGGTAAATTTCTGTTTATAACCCCAAGTGGGTTCTCTGCATAACAGATGGTACACTATACTGTGGTGTGACTTGTTCAATCTTTTCTTTTGAAGCTGTTCTACTTTGCATGGAATAATTATACACTATTTATGTTTGTAGTTCAAGTGATTAATATGTATATGCACTTGGGACTTAGAAGGGCAGATTCCAATTCCTAATTCAACATTATTTTTTTTACAGCTAAGGCTTCACCAATCCAGGAAGAAATCCTGTTCTATGAGAAAGACAGATATAGTATCACTGTCAGAGAAAGTCTACTGAAAGAAAGAAGCAGCACATTTTAATCAACCCTTTTAGATTAATATTTCAGTAACAGAATACTTTAGAAAGCATGGGAGTATGGACCACGACAAGGAAACCTATACAGAGGCTTAGACAAAGCTGTAATACAGATGAGTGCAATGTCACAGAGTGATGGGGACATCACCCTCTGACTTGGTGAGAAAGAGACCACCCTCATAAGAAAGACTGTGAAACTGTAAGCATTGAATGAAGCAGCCTGCAGAGAGGAAGGAAATAAAGTCAGAAATATAGCATGCATGCACTGCTATAATTTACAAAAGTTTTCAGTTACATTCCTACTCCATGTTTCTTCTCTATCAGAAGCAGAGAGGTATCAGGGAAAAAACTTGATTCTTCTTCACCTCTCCTGACATGACAACCAAAACACATGAGCTAGATGACTACAGCAGACAATTCCAGTACAGTAAATTATCCTACCTTTGAGAACATCAGCACTTATGAACATTGACCTTTCAAAGTATCAAGCTTAAAAAAAAATAAAAATCACCCATTGTTTACATTATCAGATACTAGCAGGGTGTCCAATTCATGTATCACCCTAAAAAAAATGTTCTACCCTCCCTCTAGCAGGTAGGAATTTCACCAATATTGCCAAGTTACAGTTGCCTCTCTAATCATCAGAAGTGGTGATTTAGATAGCCAAACCAAAAGTTTAGTTAATTTGCTTTTTCAGAAAGTGAGGAACAACCCCAAGCGCAGTACCTGAGAAAGGATAAGCTGCCCATGGCACTTATGGACAAATTTTCGTAAAGATGTAAGGTATGAAGCCTCTCCTATTGTCCTTGCCAGGTATCGCAAAAGGAAATAACCCTGCAAGAAATTAAGCCAGAAACAAATAGGATGCTATGAATTCACTGATGTTTAGAAGAAAGAAGTCTTTATCATATTAGTAAAGCAATTTCAATAAAAATCAGCTGACGACACTCACCTTCAAATAGTGAACCTGCATGAAGATTTTTTCTGCTTTAAGACCATGTTTGACAACAGATGCTCCAGACTCACTCTCTTCTCCTGTGCTCTCCTTTTTGGGCCTAAAATGGTAACACACTAATTAAGCAAATAGCTTATACATTACACATTTTCATAATTGAAAGCATCATGTAAATTTAGACATCTGTGACTAGTTCAGTCTTTTTCTTCACCCTGAGTAAACAACTTACTTTAGACAGGCAAGCAAACAAATTTCATACTTTTAATGCAATTTTGTACACAGCTGACCAGATAGCTAGGGTACAAATGAAATCCACCCCTACGCTGGTGTACTCTTTTCACTGCCAGCATGACATCATGTTGCATGACATTTTACAGTGCAGAGACACACTGTGAACAAAGAGAAACAAACAAAAAAGGGGGGGAGGAAGGGGGAAGAAGGGAATAAAGGAGGAAGAAGGGAAGGAGAGGGGAAGGGAAGAAAGGGGGAAGAGGGAAGAAAGGGGGAAGAGGGAAGGAAGGAAGGAGGGAGGAAGGAAAGGGGGAGGAAGGAAGGGGGGAGGAAGAAAGGAGGGAGGAAGGGGAGAAAGGGGGAAGGAGGAAAGAGGGGGAGAAGGGGGAGGGAGGAAGGGAGAGAGGAAGGGAAGGAGGAAGGGGGGAGGAAGAAAGGAGGGAGGAAAGGGGGGAGGGGGAAGGAGGAAAGTCATTGTGTTAAATTAGAGATTTATTTTCTTATACCTGAACATTGGCTTAACAGCTTATACAACTACACTTGAAAGAATAACCTCTTTCATCTTCATGCAATACACTGCAGAAGAAATAATGTCCTGTTTTTCATTTTTGCTGTTTGGGGTTGAAAAAAAAGTCATTGAAGCTTTAAAAAAGCAAGCCTTTCACAAATACACAGGTTTGGGGTTAACAGACAATAACGTGTAGAACAAACCTATTTTTTCACTGCCTGATTTTAAAATGTAAGACAGCATCTGGTATGCCAGAAATCTACTGCAGTACAGTTTGGAGGACTTTCAGGCTCTTAAAAGCAGAGCGAAACTAAAGAGAAGCTATGCAAACATTTTTTCTTCATTTGCAAGCAGTGCCTTCACAGGCATACTACTGAAAATCCCTATAGCATTCTTCTTCCATCCAGAAACCATCTTTCCCCCTACTGCTATAGACCCGGGGCAACACAAGCCACAGCAGTGCAGGATTCTTCAAACCACATCATGTACATACTTCTCACAAGCTAATCCCCGTGATGAAATTTCTTTCATATCTATGTCTGCTCTGAGGAAAACATTATTTCTTTTTTGTATCTGTGTAAAGGTTCCTTGCTAGAGTTTTGTCCAGAGTGCTAAGGCTGGTTTTTTCACACTTTAGGCACTATATTTAGGACCTGTGCATATGAAATTAACTCCACATAGTAAAACCTTGATAAAATATAACTGTTTGAAACAAAATACAAAACCAAAATGCAGACTCAATTTTACACTGTTCCTAACACAGTCCTTAACCATGCTATAGTTCATATTTTCTTTCAGGGAAGATCTCCCTTCCACATTGAAAGGAGGAGATCAATAACTGATTTCTTATCCTATGGTAACTCCAGTTCTTCAAGACAATGTAACTGTTTCAGATCCACTGAGCAGGGGCCCACCTGTTTCCATTCTGGATCAGTCTCCTGGAAAGAAGGCCTGCTGGCATTCAATACATGACTTTTCATTGTTCTCTGCACATATAAAAAGCCAAAACTTCTCTCACTATAAATAGCACAGTCTATAGATTTTGAAAAACGGGAGTTTGAGCATAATTTACAGGATCCACACTAAACCAAAATACCTCCCACAACCACAATTATTCTAAATCTGACAACCATCCTTCCTTCCTTCCTCCTCCAGCTTTCTGCCTGTGTAGATCCTGGTAGGTGACTAGAAGGCAGTATCCCATCTGGATGATGGTACTGAAGAATTTCCTTTTGCAAAGGATGTATATATACCCCTGATAATGTCTGCAAAAGAGTGTAAATATTCAGAAGGTTACCTTGTTCTCCGCTGTCAGTACTTCAGCACACTATGTCAAAGTAATGCTTAGCATATTTACAACACATTGAAGGTCCAGAGACTGAAAGTTTGTGACACTGACCTACAAAACCTGGCATTTAACCTACTTGATGAAGCTAGGCAAAATGCTAAAGGCAAGCTGATTCAAGGCATTCAAGCACCTACCTGGCATATTTTTGATACTGGCAAATTTCCGAAGAAAACAAAAGATGCTGCTTTTTGTTTGCCAGGTAGAGAAGTACATTGTACAAAGTAAAAGCACAATTCAGTAGGAAGTCCTTGGTAATTAAATGTTCTGATGAGCTAGGCAATAGTGAAAACCTATGCGGAAACCACAAGAGACCATCTGAAACATGTTTCCTATCAGTTTGATAGCACAAAACACTTTAAACACCTGTAGAACAGTTAGACAGCATTGCTTCAGGAGGGAAATGGACTTGACTCAAGTGCGACTCAGAGACAAATTTAGAACTAGATATCAACACTGGTTTGCTTAATGAAGAATCACAACCTGAAGATCAGTCATAAGGGCCTGTACGCGAAACAATCTCAACACCAGCTTTATTCCACAGAATGAAATGGATTTCTCTAGTCTTCTTGCCAGCAGAATGAGTGCCAGGACATATTTCACAGATGCTTTTATCCTTGCAGGTTTGCTTCAAACTCTGAGAAAATATACAGGACTCTGTCTGAAGTCTTGTCCTGTATAAGCACCACAGTGCCACAAATTCCTTCTTCGGTACTAAGATTTGGTGGTTCTGCCTTTCAGAACTGCAGAACTGCTGAAAAGACACATACCTATTTTTTTCATACCTGACTTCTTTTTTCACAGGTAGCTTATGAGATGCTACTATAACATAATATCAAATATCCATAGTAAGAAGAAACATCATGTGGATGATTAGTTTGCTGAGTGGCTTTCACCTAGTCTGAACAGGTATTCATTTGCCGAATCAAAACTTATTAGGATCAGCTGACCAGTTTTGGGGAGGGTTTTCCTGCTATCAGTGGAAAGCACAGAAAATCATATGATGGTCCAGCAGTGAACAAAAAAAGTAACTGAAGAATAAGCTTATGCTTGGGAAGAGTGGGTTGGCTGATTTTTTTTCTTCCTGATGTAATTGGCAAGAAGTAAGAAACAGTTATAATTTACTTTTAATATCCTTGTATAAAAACACAAGCCTGAACCAGCACAAGCTTCAGTACAGACTCAAAACCCAGTGCAATGCTAAGACTGAAATTTTCTTTAGCATACCAACTCTGGAAAGAACATGGACATACTTTCAAAAGGAAGAAGAAAAGAAAAAAAAAACAAACAATAAGCATGCAAAGAGAGAACCTATTCAAGTTCATGCTGTATGACAGCTAGTGATAAGGTTTGCTTTTGTATTTACATCTATCATCAAATTGCACACTGCAATGTACAAATTCACTAACTCTGCTTACATGCAGGATACACAATTTATCAATGAACATGAAATAAAACAGACCAATGAAAGACTAGTTATGCAAAGTTGGTGACATGTTTTCAGATGACATGAGGTCATAAAGAGGAATTTCTATGTTGGTGAACAGTGCACAAATATAAAAGGCCTTTAGGTCCTACTGGGAAAACAGAAAAAGAAAGGAAGACCCCAAAATTAATGAAATCGCAACAGTCTTCCAAAATCAGCATCCAGGTTTATTATAGAGAAGATGGGCATCAATTTGTTCTTCACTTACACTTGGTAAAAGAAAAGAAGAAATCTACGTTGTTTGAAATAAACAGTATTTCAGCTGTGCATTTAGAAGCAATTTTTAACTGCTAACACTAAAACAGCTTAGCTAGGTACCATGGAAACTTTTTTATTGGAGATTTCTAAGAACATGTTAACAAAAACCTGCTTAAGATGGTCTGTGTATATTGCCTGTATTTCAGGATAGGAGAATGGTCTACATAATCTCTTGAAATCTGTCCCTGTACTTCTGTGATTTGGTCAGTGTAGGGCTAATCTGAGTTAGGATTAGTAAACTTGTTTTTCTTGGTCAGACTGTGAAGAGACAAGCAGTGGAGATGTTAGGCAGTCACTCAAGATAAAAGACTATGTCAAATTCCTAACACACCAATCAGAACAGCCCAGATTATTAATCATTAACAGAGCAAGAATCTTTTTTTTATTTAATGTCTTTAGCTATGCAAGAAGAAGCCTTGAGCTCAGCATCTGGTACCTGAAGACCAAAATCTTGTTTAAATAGCTTTATTAGTTGTTTCTAGAGAGAAAGTAGATTTATATAATTCATTATGCTTTTCCCTTTGCTTTTCAGAGCTTCATTCAGTTTGGCATTTAGATACCATACTCCTGTATGTGCTTGTCTTCACCCACAGAAAGGGAATCTGTTATGGCTTCAAACAGTGAACTTTGTTCAGGAAATGGCCTTCTTTTTCCCCCTAAATGGAAGCTCTTGTAAATTTCTTAGAGACTTGTCATATCAAACTAAATCCCATGGTTTTTGAAAGCTTTCTATAATGAACAGAAGAGCAATTGTATTATATAGAAGATTAATAACCTAGTCAATTTAATTTGTCTTTTCTTTTTCTTCAGAAGGAAATAAGGAAATGCAGTGGATTTAATCAGATTATTTGGGTGCATATCCTTTGAAGGGAGAAAATGGTGGAAAACAGGAAAGCGAGATCATGCAAAAACAAAGGTTACACTGTTATACTGTTACCTTAAAACTTGCAGCTCTTCTTCAGAGTTCTGCACCTCATCTCTGAGTCGTCGCCACCGAAGTAAAGCTTTCAATTCTTGTTGCCCTTTTACTTCGTCATGTGACAGCTGCTTAGTGTACAAAAACCACAGATCACTGATTGCTGTTTCCCAACAGACAATAATAATTTTCAGAAAGAGAAACTTGTTTTGTTTCCATTCAACACGCAGAAGATGCAGGAAACTACCAACATCCATGATAAAAAACAACTAACCAACCAAACAAAACAGTTGCTGCTATAAGAGTTAACAGCAGCACTAAGGAAAACAGAAGCTTCACCATGTGCATCAAATCAATAGTCAGTTAAATATTTCTGCCTGAGGAGAGAGATGGCCATGTTGTTCTCCCTTTGGTGACTGGCAATAAATGAACTCAATGTACAGTACAGATACCTGGCACAGTGGTTTTGGTTGCATCTTAATTCTTCCCAGCCTTGAAAGGGAAGAGCTGCTTTGTGTCCCGACTTCACTCCTCTTTCCTAATACTTCTGACACACTCGTGAAAGCTCCCTGTTGTATTTTCCCTCATTTACATAATATTAACAGACATGCATGCTTATGAAATAAATTGTTGTCAGCTTACAAATAGCAACTACTTTGTTCTTCTCTATTATAAGAAATTCCGAGAGACAGGAAAAAGCAAAAGCAGCTAATATTATCCTGCATTACACCAATATTTCAGTCAGATGAAAATATTGCCAGGCACTACGGAATCTACTTATAAACCTATAATTGTACGATTGTATAGCACCAAAACTACTCAAAGATTCTAAAAAGAAAAAAAAAAAAAGGCAATAATGCATTTTCTGCCCTTATAAATTAACAAGGTCACTAATCACTCTGTTTCATTGCTTACTCCTTTCCATTCAGCTACATGGAAGGGTGTCTACTACAATAAAAATGCTTTCAGGTGCCTCACAGAAGTGTAGTATTAATGTCAACAGCTCACAGCAGAGGAGTGATAATCAATGTAAAGGCGGAAATGAGTTTGAGGACCAGAAGGGAAAAGCAAAGTGTTTGGACAGCCTCCCTCTCTTTCTTGTTCCAGAAAGATGGTAAGTAACAATGAATTCTGTTTCATTCGGTGCTATAAATATGGCATATTTATAGCTTAATAAAATGGAGGCTTAGAAGAGTGTACAGTGTCAGTACCCAGACCCAACTGCTCTTCCACTGATGGGGTTCTGCAGATTTAAGGGGTAGAAACGGGGCCTGACACAAGGAAGAAATTACTAAGACAGAAAATGCTTGAAGTAGCAGAGGTATAATAAAAATATGAATTGGATTAGAAAAGCACTTTACTAGCTGACATGCAATTTATGAGCTTTTCACTTTAAGGCAGACATTGATTTCTAAGCCTCTGACATGAGAGTAACTCTTGCTGAGCAGTGTAAGAGAAAAAAAGTGCTGATGCCCTATTTTATCAGCTTCCATTTTGTTTTGAGGTACACTTCTTGGCTGTCCACTGGACAAAACCAGACCACTTTAATTAGGTACTTGGAATATTACAATATTCAGTAAGACTCTGCTGATTATTCAAGTTTCAGGAACACAATACAAGTGGAAAGAATGCAAAGGAACTGTTTGATAGCTTAACTGTGGTAACTGAGTAGTACATTTGTGGGAAGACAATAATTGACAAACAGATGTTTTGATTCTTATTTGCACTGACCTCTACCTCTTTAAAAATTAGTGTTCATTATGGATCAAGAAGGATTTTTTTTTTAAATCAAGTTATCATACAAATTCCAATATTACTTTAAAAGACTCATCTTCATAGTACAGGAGTTTTAATCTATGTCTAATTCACAATAGAGTATACAATTTTGATTTCTACATAATTCAACTGAGAAGTGATACATCAGCTTACCTGTTGTGCCCTAGCCCAAAATATATCTTCCAAAAAAGTGGCAAACCCTTCACTTATCCACTCCTCAGTCCAATCACGAGCAGCAATGGCCAGTCCAAACCAAGAATGAGCAATTTCATGGCACAGACGTGTTCCACAGAGATGATTCCCTCCCGGCAATACACTCTGTGACAGGAAGATGATGTATGGGCTGCACAATAGGAATGAGTGACAAAATACATTATTGACCTGTTGTAACATGCATTTCATGGATATAATAATATATAGGCTTTATTAGCCTTTTTAGTCTGTTATTACTATATGCATGCTAGGTCATGACTGATAGTTTATAGCTCAGGTGTTTTTAGGAATTAGTTTGTATTTTATTGTTGGTTGGCGTAGAATCAAACTAAAATTCTACCACGCAGTTGTTCTGTATTCAACCATCAAGCTGCTATTACCTCTAAAAAGTAACTTAAACCAAAGTTACAAGACTGATTTATTTAGATGGAAACATCTATATATAAGTCAGGATACTAAAAGTTGAGCAGATGTGAATATAGGCAGCAAGTATTTATCAGTTAAATGATCAAAGCTGGAAATAAATAAAGCAGAAACATTTTATAAAGAAAACAAATCAATATTCCAAAGCAACAAAAGCCAGGTACAGTAAAATACATGTGCTTGTTAAAAGTTAAAACAAGCTAAAAAGAGACTATCTGATGATGAGTTGATAATTTCTGCAAATGCAGAGGAAGAAGAACATCCTTTACAACAAGCACAAAAATGAGAAGGAGATTCAATATTCACTAAATATCTGCTTTTTACAACAGGGTAGAACAACCCAATCTGTATCTACTCTGCTTTACGCTCACATACACTCCGAAGAAATTGGGGGAAAAAAACTGTTATGAATTATTGTCATGATATGAATCATCCTCACTACAAGAAGGACATTGAGGTGCTGGAGCGTGTCCAGAGAAGGGCAACGAAGCTGGTGAAGGGTCTGGAGCACAAGTCTTATGAGGAGAGGCTGAGGGAACTGGGGTTATTTAGCCTGGAGAAAAGGAGGCTGAGGGGAGACCTTACTGCTCCCTACAGCTACCTGAAAGGAGGGTGTAGAGAGGTCGGGGCCGGTCTCTCCTCCCAAGTAGCAAGTGACAGGACAAATGGAAATGGCCTCAAGTTGCGTCAAGGGATGTTTAGATTGGATATGAGGAAGAATTTCTTTACTGAAAGGGTTATCAGACATTGGAACGGGTTGCTCAGGGCAGTGGTGGAGTCCCCATCCCTGGAGGTATTTAAGAGTCATCTAGACACAGTGCTTAGGGACAGGGCTTAGTCATGGTTTAGGGGACTTGTCAGTTAATGATTGGACTTGATTATCTTACAAGTCTTTTCCAATCAAGTCAGTTTTATTATTCTACTGCTCTGCTATTGAAAACACACTGAATTGCAAGTTTCTGCAGTTCCCAATTCATGTTCTGCTGTAAGGCATTTTCTGCTAGGCTTACAGACATTACAGACATTAACATCTCCGAAGTTTCATAATTTTTGAAATTAAGTACATCTTAGCAGCAGAATTAAGCCCTCTGATTAACACGCAAGGGATTAATGGGGCACCACATCACAGATGGGAGTAGTAAGGGCACAAACCAAGACCATCATCTGCGGAGTATTCCTGCACTAACCCCCAGCACCCATAATCTGCATTTCAACTGTTTTCTCAACTCCAGATAATCAGAAAGTAAATAAAGCATAATGGTAATACCTTCAAGACTACAGGTCTTTGAAACCAAACCTCGCCTTCCGAGCATGGGAGGGGAGCACATGCCTTAAGACATTTAGAAGAGTCAAATATTATTCATCAGGGTTTCAAAGAGCTTCCCCATCCGCCCTACCCTTCTGTTGGAAATGCTAAAACACTCACAGTTTTCTTGCAATCAGCTGAATGTCTGGAACTGAGACCATAAAATATGATACACACTTAAATAGAAAAACATATTCAATAACCATAAAATAGTAATAGTCATTCAGCAAAGCAAGTTAATATATTTCACTCAGCTGGCATTGTAAGAAACAATCTAAGAAATTAAAGCACTAATAGAGGAAACAAGTCACAGAGAACAAAGTAAGAAAAAACAGCAGCTCTCCAAATCTTTGCCAAAAGCAATGCTGATTAAGAGAAGTGAGGGAAGGAGGTGGGGGGAAGTGCAAGCACAGAAGCTGCAGAACACGATGAACCTTTTATTATAAAGCCCCTGATGAGAAGAATAACTGCAGCTTCAGGGGCATTACTTTGGTCAGTTGTAAGTAAATGACCCCTAACTGTGGCATGTGTACAGTGCTACAAAGAAAAACCACAGAACTGGACCAAGTAAATAACATTCCAGACATACTGCTGGCGGTGTTTTGGCCGTTTGGGTAAGCAAAACAGAAGTAACTTCATGCCTTATAAACAGGCTCATAGACCGGTTTGCATTTTAAGTCTACTGTAGGTAAATACACAATAAAAGTTAAGATCGCATTTCCCACTTTTTCCAATCACTTAAATAATAGAAATGCCACATTTGGACCATCTTCTCCTTTATGGAAGGATTACAAATCACTTCATTGAGAAAAATGTATATGAGTTAAATTTTGGACAAAAAATGAGAATACAACTTTCTGCAAGGTCAAAAATAGGATTTTGTACTGCATCAGAATTTCATTTTAGAGTCTTCCTTTCTTGAGAACACCTTAAATAATTATATTTATTTTGTTTGCCCTTAACAAGCAGCTGTATATCTACTTCATAGTGTCATATAGCAACAGATATCACTACAGAGCAGTGCAAAGTTTCCATTTATCTTAAAAGTAATTTTATCAAAGACTGAACATGTTTTTGTAATATGTCCAGCATCTATTAGTTTGGCGAGAAGTTTGATTCTATGCATTAGTTTAAAATACAGATTCCCTATTTCCAATGTATTTGAATTCTAGAAATACTGCTGCACCTGTGACAGTTTCACTGGGCCAGCCCTTGGCTAGCAGCCAACACAGCCATTCACCCACTTCCCCCCACCCCCAGGGGACAGGGGAGAGGATTGGGGGGCAAGGATAAGGAGGCTTGTAGGTTGAGATAAGAACAGTTTAATAATAGAGAGAAAACTTAAAATAATACTAATATTAAAATAGTAGAGATAATGATAACAGTAACAAAATATGCAAATGAGTGACACCCAATGTTATATCTCCCCCCCCTCCTGACCGAGCCCGGCCCGTTCCCAGATAACGATCCCGGAGGAGCGACAATCCCAAACCGAAACCGCAATCCCAGAAGAGCGAGAGCCCGAGTGAGACCCAGAGAGAGAGAAAAGAGGAAGAGACCCTCACTGATATACTGGACATGACGTGATATGATATGGAACATCCCATTGGCATATCTAACTGTCAATTAAGTTTATTAATTTAAATATTCTTCTGCCCCCTTAAAACTTCTGCGTGTGGACTAACAGAACACAAAGTCCTTCACTTCCAGCGACAAAAATGTAAACACTGGTGTGTTCTCAGGGTCTCTCCCACAGCCAGTCCCAGGCTGGAAACTAAAACACTGCTCTTCTAATTACTAAAAAGAAAACCACCTCTATTTCAGCTAAAAACCAGGACAGCACCTCTACTGATACCAGCCAAATCTACATATTTTACATCATCTAGAATGTGCAGTGTTACTCACTGCACACTGTTACTACCAGTGTTGTTCCTAAAACACTCAATACTTCAAGAATGTGTCTATGTGAAAAAGAAGATAATGAGGGTGATGATTAAATTGCAATAGCCAAGGATTTTATTTTTTTTTACCAGGATAGGAATTTGGCCCTCCTACCATCCATTTGATTTACTATGAACAAATTATAAGGCTTGATATCCACTGCTTTCATTGGTATTGAAAAGGAAATAAATCCTTTCATAGATTAGGAACGGACAAAGGTGATTCATCTCAGCAATTACATCAAGACCTGATATGCCGCTTATAAATGCCTCTGGCTGATGTCTTTTCAAGTCTGGCCCAAGTTTTTAAAGCAAGCCAGAACAGGCTAGCCGGATGTGGTAAGGAAGATGGGAAACCTCTCCCAGTTAAGAAAAAATTTAAAACCCCACCAGTCCTTCCCCAGAAGCTGGACAAGTTCCCAATGGCTCTTACATAAAAAGAAGCTAATGACAAGTAGATACTTGGTTACACTTTCAAAGCAAATGGTTATTATTCTGACCAGAATCACACCCTCATAACTTAGATCTTCCTATCATTTGACTGGAAGGAGGAACAAGTTCTCTCTCCCAGTTAAACTGCAGTTTGAGGAAATCTCAACACTGTAACTATGGTGTGAGAGCATATGAAGGAAAAACTGAGACCCAAAGGGAAATAAATTTTTGGTGTGAAAGGTCAAAGGGTCCTGATGTTACAATCATACAAATCCACCCATCTAGATATTCTTCATAAAGGGTCTCTTCAACAAATAAAAGGTTTCCAGTGAGTCCTAGAGCTCTGCCAGTAATCTGACCAGCTGAGAGGCCAAATCTCTGAAAGCAATTTTGGAAAACTTTTTCTCCAGACTTATGACTTAGATGCAGATGCCACTTTGCACACAGGCTGCAGCAGTATGTGCTATCTTTGGCTGCTCACATATAAGCAGCTGAGACACAGCAAAAACTCTAGACAAATGTACGTGCAAGAACTTAAGTACACATTTAAGCTAGGAACATGAAGCTCATTTCTAAGAGACTTGTTCCATTTCTTTTGCAGAAGAAGTCTTTCCCTCTTAACACACAGGGATTTTCAGATACATTTTCTAATGTATTTACTGAAATAACACAGCCAAGACCATATAAACTGAAAAATTACACCTCTGGAGTCAAAAGTAGCACCCAAAATCACTATTACAGATTGAAGTTATATGGTGAAAAAAAAAAATTAGCATGTTTTGATAGTACTCCACATATTGCTTATCTTTTCCTATTTAGAAAAAGGTAGTCAGATAGTAAGTGGGTTAGACAGTTATTGTACTTCTAGAAAAGCCCTTCTTAAACACGTAGAAAGGAGCAGGGGAAATCTCTCTAAAAATATTTTCATAGGAACACATTAAAATGAAGATACCTATTTCAATTTACTAGAATTTGAGAAAGTCAGACAATTAAATGACACTTTACATATAGTTTGTGCAGTATTAGCATATTGTCTGCAGTATCTACATCAGACTTTGAATGTTAGCTTTATTTATCTTTGAGGACACTTACGCCATTGGAATGCAGATACAAGAACATGCACCATCCACTTACTTACCTCTGTAATCTCCAGCATTTTCATGTATGTTACAGTCCAGTACTGAGAGAACTACAGAGACAAACAGCCCTTATTAATCTCCTCGGTTTATAGTGTACCAGAAACTCAAATATACATGCAGATGCAGTTGTAGAGACAAGGATCTGGTAGTTAGAATACTCTGAACATTGTTCCAGAAATAATGGAAACTTCATAAAGTTTTCCCTTCCTACCATCATAGTGGGAAACCAGCAAGTGACTAGAAGTTGCAGCTGAAGGTCATTCTAGAGCAGATGACTAACTTTTTACTCCATAAATCATGCAATAATACAGTACAGTAGACAAAAGGGACAAAGACCAACCCCTGTGTGTTGGAAGGAGAACGGTATCAGCCAACTCAGTACAGGAATTCAACATTCAAACTTCAAATTTCAGTCAATCACCTAATTATGATCTGAACATCTGAGCAGCAGCTGCTCCATGAACTGGCAATCACTTGAGTCTTGCTTATTAGCTGTACCAAACCAGATTAGTCAGAATGCGTATAAACAAGGGTGAAACCCTCTCAGAAGAAACTTTCTTTATTACTGTTCAACAGTAGAACTGGTACTTGGCACAAAACTGACGAAGGAAAAAGATAACATGAGCAGCTACAGAAATAACTGGGTTTATAACAACTCTTGATACTTATCATCATCACCAATCCCTTATTACACCAAAAGAACAGTCTTTAAGTAAAAACCTGCATTAAAAGACAGTTTGTATTTATCACATACAACTGTGACATATACAACCTTCTAATGTGTCTAGACTTACAAGTCAATTATTTATTTGATTTGTCCAGACACTACTCACAGAGAAAATTTTATAAATTTTCTTCAGATACCAAAATAGCTCTAAAACTGTATGATGAACAATGAACATCTGTCTGATGTCTGGGATCCAAGCATTGACAGTGAGTTAACCCAATTTTGTAATAAGCTTATCTGGAACTAGAAGTGACAAGATCAACCAACAGTCAACTCAGAAAAAAATCCCTCTATATTTTATGGAGCTCAATTTTTAACCTTCATACTTCACATGCAATTGCTCCTCAAAAAGTACTGACACTGCTAACATTGAAAATAACTTATGAACCAGTGACATAAATTTCCAGACCCCTTACTAACTATTCATAGTACAAAATAGCACTGTTTCACACCATATGTTTACAAACAAGTCTCACAAGCTACAGAACTCAATTAGCTTATTTCCTTTTTTCTTAAAAAACAGATAGATTAGAAGTCAATCTAAAGTACTTCAGTTAACTAGCAAGGAAATCAAGATCAAGAAAATAAAAATATTTCTAGTTCCAGATTGTTCTGTGAATAGTATTTTAGGATATGGAATTTTTCATATAAGTATTTTTTTGTTTGACATAAGACAGTTGATGCAAAGATCACAACAATGAAAAAGATCTCCAGTCTTGCTAACACTGGTAGCATCACAAAAGAGGTTCAGAGGCAGAAAGGAAAATTTTGTTCACGTCTGAGGCGCCAGAGGAAATACCATGTTCTCACTAAGTTCAGTAAGAACTTTATATAAACATATAAATGCAATATTTAGTTTACATTCTGGATTTGCTAAATTCCAGATTTCACATTAAACTTTTATCACATTTCTCTGAGTGCTTCCAAATATTAGAAAATGGCCAAATGAGGAAAAGAAAAAAAAAAAAAAGTTATGCTATTAACCATGTGAAAATGGTTAATAACAAATAATAGTGTGGAAAGCCTGAATTAGAACCATGCATTTATATCAATTCTCTCTGATTTAAAACTGATTTATAAGATTAGACCACAAAATTAACCTTAACCACTTGCTGAAATAAAAACAAGTAAACAGAAAATAGCAATGAACATAATCATAGTAATTAATTAATGTAATTGATCATATTATTTTAACAAGAAGAGGGTAATGGAAACAGATATAGGTACTGATACCTCTCATTTTATAAATACAAAATGGTTTTGTGTAATAATATTTTTTTTAAGTTTCCTTTCATATACCAAAGGGAAAATTGAAAAAAAAAAAAAAAATCACTTGCTTTATATTAGAAATGCATATAACATTTGTTTCAGAGCATTTTCAACTATTTTTTGTATTCTTGCTAAAATTATTAGTATGATGAACAGTCTCTAACAACATTCCTCAGTTCCAGTCTAAATTATGACATTTGTCACTGATGGATGATAATATTTGATCACGAAAGGATTTCATTACTTTGCATCATTGTTATTACTGGAAGACTTGGATTTCCTTTTACTTCATCATTAAGTTTCTGGAAGATATTAACACAGTTTAGAGCCAAAGTACAAATAACCAACTATGATAAATAGTCAGACAAAAAGAGCAAAATGTAACTGCTTCTCCATATTCTGTGAAAATCCACTCAAGTCCTATACATTAGTGGTTTCAAAAGGTGACCCAGACAAGATAAAATAAAGAATGAGTCATTTTTTTCTTCATTTACTATACAGAAGAAAGATTTTATCCACATATACCAGAACAAAATAACATCAAACAACAACAATAAAAAGTCAAACAAACAAGAAAAAAGGCAAAGAGATTGCTTGCTCTTCAAGTTTTTCAGGATTCTTTTCTCAATGTAAAGCTTGTGGTATCACTGTTCTAAAAGCAGCAAGGAAATGAAATCTGCTTGAAGGCAGAAGTGGTTCTTATTAAATCTCCACAAACTACAGTTAGAATAGCATCACAAACCAAACCAAACCAAACAAAACCTAAGGAATGCTCTTGTTTTTCAGGGATTCCTATCACACATACTTCAACTGCAGACCAAAAGAACCACAGATATATCCCTGAATCATTCAGGAAATCCCAAACTTTATTGGAGGAGAGAGCACTACAAATCTGATATTTCTAAGAAAAAATAGATAAAAAGGCAAGGTTCAGAGTTTAAAAAAAAAATCAGAACCTTTCAAATCATAAACGAGGCACAGATCCAATTCTTTTAAATTTTCAATTCATAACGAATACACTCTTGCTTCTTGTGCCAACTAAAAATGTTGGAGCAAACAATGAGATTAAAATAATTATCCAAATTGCATGTGATCTAATTTTTGACCATATGCAGTATTACCCACATTCTTGCTTTTAAGAATTGGTACCTAGAAATCCATTGTCTGAAACCTTTCATTTTACTTAAAAGAATGGGTGTAAATCCAACACTGTCAAGGCTATTCTAATTTTCAACATACATTGCATTATTTCTACTACGCCTTTATCCTCTCTATATACAAATGCTACAACACTGCACACTTGTCTTAAAAATCGTTCAGGCTATAGAAATTTAACTAACTAGTCCGACTATCATCCATTACCTGTTTTTCTTATTTATGTCACCTATAAACAGTAAGTGAGCGAATATAAAATGCATGCTTTCATTTTATTGAATGATGACCCAATGCTTCTTGTTATACGACTAATGAGATACATGTTGTTAGCAAAAAAAGAGAGAACAACATAGAAGAATATGTAATGGCTTCAAAATAATTTTCTTAGTTTATTCTGTGCAGCAGCTATACAAACCTTCTTTTTTGTATGCAACAATCAATAAGATATCTGTTGTGCTTCTGCACAAAGAACAAAGATGCCTTTATCAATTCTCAAAAGTCTGTAGGACAAATCATTCATGCTGTCAAACCCCCTAAAACCCTTTCAGCAAATAATGAAATCCATCAGTGACAAATGTCAACATACTAATTTGTTAAATACAGAACAAAAGCAACATTGAGAAGAGGTGCCTCTTTTCATGTTATATCAGCCCTTCAGTGTGTAACAACTTTATGGCAACCCACAGATCATGAAATATTAAAACAGAAACAGCATTATAATTCTTAAAACTAGAACAATCTATGCTCCTTAGAATAAATGCTTAATAGTTCACCAAAACTGTAAACAAAATCTTTTGGGAACATCAAACTCTTTGCAACGCATTCATTTTCCTCCTTTTTGGAAGATTATTTCCAAGTAAAATTTTACACACAAACAGAGATTCTCTTTCACACACAGTCACATTTATTATGCTGCTGGAAAAATAAGATTAAATTACATCATATCAACTGATAGAAGAGCTTCAGTGTGTCTGAGGATTACTTTATCCATTTTACAGGACACCCAGCTATTATTGTTGAATCATACAGCAAAGGGACAGTTTAGCTGGAAGTAGTTAGTGTGTATATCAATTCCTTTATTCATCATACAAAAACATCCAGCTATTACTATTGAGTCACATAGCAAGGGACAGTTTAACTGGAAATAGCTAGCATAACTGAGGACTGTGTTAATGCCTTATAAAGTTATCATCGAACAATAAACTTGTATTCTGTTGCATTGTCTATCAGTTTACCTTTTCATACATCTCTAAATTTGTTTCAGTCCATCATAAGGATTAAACAAATATTTTTCCTGTTGTCCAGGACATTGCCACAGACTACATTTACCTATTCTTTTCAAAGGTACCAAAAAGAAGCAAACACCTCTATATGCTAGAAACACCTATTGCATCCAACATGTCTTCTGGAGATTTCCAACAGTGGCCTGGAGATTTCCAGCACTTGTGCTCTGTGAATTCATCAAATAAATCCTGAAAATAGAAAATAACTTTTGAAATTGTTAAATTGAAAATGCCAAATTCTGTGTTTGGCTAAATGCTCAAGCTAATACAGATTATATTAGTAAGTTTTTTTCCAAGTCTAAAAGGGGAGAGTGAGGTGGTTTCCTGCCTTGCAAGACTACCCCAAATAACTGCCATGGTTCAAAATACACCTATTTTGAGGTGGTTTTGTTTTAGTTTTTTTAAATCATCAAGGATTTTAAATTTTTAAAAAGTAGAAAATTTTTGATTGCTCCCCATATACTCTCCTAACAACAGTTCTGCCAATACAATAAAACCTCTCTCTTTTTGTCAAACCATACATTCATATTTGCATGTGGACATTGACCACTCACAAGAATAGAACATATTCCAAAATTTCTAACAAGACCAAACAGAATTAAGCTTCCAGTTAAAATCCAGTTAATGCTAGTTAGATAACAGGTAGTTCCTGTTGGATACTTTCTTGCAGACTCAGTTGGGTCTAGATCATGTCAAATGGCTAAATTTTGTTTCCATATACTCCATGCTGTCAGCACTGATCACATTAAGGTTTTTTAAACCTCAAATAGTATTTGGTATTCATATCAGTTCAGATTTATGAATCTGATGATCAAAAAGTTGTGCATTTTGTATAATATTTCAGAAAGTACAGACTGAAGTTTCCAAATAGCGAACCGTGTTGCTGCATTATAGCCAAATCCAGTCACTCTGCTGTAAATCTAGTTAATCCCCACAAACAGTGTAATCACTTCACCTTTTTTTTTTAGCAGAATTTAGTGTTGAGTGGGAGAACATGCCCTGAGACTTGCTTCAACTATCAGACATACTTGCCTGACTTCAACTTAAACTTTAGTATAACAGTTTCATGTCGGTTTTAGAGTAGGAAACACTTAAAAAGATAAAATCCATACTGAGGTCATATTCCTGATTCCAACCTCCAGGTCTACCATACTGTTCTCATCATCTGTTAGCAAAGTCACAGGTGGAAACAAGGACTCGGAAAAGGATGGCACGGTGTCTGCCAGTGTGTTTGTGCCAGGCTCAGTTCCAAGTTCTAGAGAGAAAAGGTCTTCAGTGACAGCAATACCTACCTCATCCCTGACAACAACTACCACTCTACAGCTATACCTCCAACAGGTTTAAATTTAGTCAGCCGAGAATTCACTGCAAATATTACAGTTATACTGACATAAGCAGATTGGATATAGCTGTTCTCAGAAAGCACTGGAAATACCTCTGTGACTGCAGTATTTTTTTTTTCCTCCCTGGGAACTCAAAGAATTTGCATTTATACATATGCACTGCTGCATTAACTCAGATCAACTGGCCAAGCAAAAACAGAAATTAAGCTTCCAGAGACAAGCAACATAGCTAATCTGGTACTACTGGACAGCACAATAACACCAAAATCAGAGGTCTGTTTCTCAGATATTCTAAGAAAAAAGCGAACAGCAGTAAGTAGAGACTTCTGGTTTATACTGACCATAATGGCAGAATGGTTTGAATTTACAAGAAAGTGCCCAGTGTGGTTTTTAAGAAAAATAAGTTGTTTGGACCATAAACAGAATTTGGTGAATCCTACCTTCTCTGCCAATAGCTCTCTTCTCAGAAAATTATCTTTAGAGAGACTACATTATACAGACTATAGCTGTACTATAGTACAGCTTCATTTTATCTTTTTTCTCCTTCCTTGTGGTAAAGGTAGATCATTTTTTTAAACCAGGCATCTCCATGCCACTAAATTAATATAGTATTCCAATTGCTCTGGAAAAGTGAGTGAATAAAAGTAGTCCCCCTCTGCACTGTTTTAACACATCTCTAGCCCATCAAATTGACGCAGAGGAAATGTGATAAACCAAACTTGAGCCATGGGATTCAGAAAGAAGAATTTATCTGTAAATCTGTTTATTCTATGACATAACTTGCACATACTGCTTCTACATATATACTATGTAATATTATTATGTAATATTTAGCATTATAAATACATCATACAAAATCAAAATCAGAAAAGCAGTACTATCCCTAAAGATTTTACTTTATTATGCTACTGAAGGCAGTGGGGGAGAGAACAATTTCCCCAAACAGCTCAAAATCATGTTCTACATTTACTTAGAAACACCTTTGTGTTCTCTCCCAACTAATAACCTTGTGTCTGATATGCTGCATTTTTGTGTGGAGCACTGTACTCTAAGTAGAATACAACGGTGCTTCAGCTAGCACCAAGAAGCAGAAAATTTTATGTATAAAGACAGAAACTTTTGAAATATCTTAAGATATATATGCAAAATACACAAAATAGTAGCAAGACCATTTCAATCACTCACAAGCAAGTCTCCTTCCTAACTGCATGATGCTAAGGTCTAATTTAGACCTCTGAAAAACTTGCTCAGGGACCAAGCTATATGCACCTTTCTTTTGGTGGTCTATGAGTTATGTTCAAGAAGACTAAAAAGGCTATTCAGAATTACATAATAGCTTCAACTCAGTATCTGTCAGTACCAAGCTGGTGATTATATGAAAAATGTAACCCTGACAGTGAACTCCCTCATGATTATTCAACAACATAGCTCTATACAACAAATGAGAAAGAATATTCCAGCAAATTCACTGTACTGGCTCTTTAAAGTTCAAAACACTACCTTAAATTTAACCTTTAAACAATTTAAGCAGAAGATAACAATTTTCCAAGTAATCTTAAAGATGCTTGAATTTCTAAAATTATGCTATAATTAAAGGAAAACGAATATTTATAAATATCAATGCAGTATCATACTATGAATGAGACAGATGATCAAATGAATATGACTTCACTGTTTGATTTCAACATTTAAAACTAAACTTAGAAGTCAAAATTATTATAAACTTGTAATAGCAAAGCACATAGTAACCTCCTTTGTTAAGCAAAGATATAATTTATGCACTATTGTGGAAAGAGCAAGCAGTCATCACAAACCAGATGCCTACCCAGCCAGAAAACGGACTGGCCTTTAAATTGAAAGGAATGAAACCACCTGTTTCCTTCATAATACCACAGACAAAGGAAATCCAAAAACCATCCTAGAAAATAGAGGTGGTGTTCTAGTCACAAACCACAATCTCCAAGCAAACTTTTCATATTCTCAGACCCACACATCTCAGCTCGTTTCCTCCAAATCCATTACAGACTCAAGTCCCTCACAGAAAAAGGAAATATATAGCACCCTTCTCTCTGCCTGGGAAGCACTCTCAGCAGTCTACTTGTCCTTCGGATCTTCCTAAGGACGAAAGGTTCTTACATGTGTTCCTCCACCAATTTCAACAGTTCAACTGTATCATAAGACTCCTACTAGTCCCAAAGCAAATCTCCAACAGCAACAGCTGGTGGGAAGCACGTGTGTGTGCAGAGAAAAACTGCATGACAACACTCTGCTGGCAATGTATCACGTATCAGCCCTTGGGAAAATAAAAATTAATGTTTCAAATTTCCAGTCAAATATAATGATCCACAGCGTAATAGGTGCTAACTTTCATAGGATAAGCTATAATATTTTGATAGTATTCTGAAAAATTCTGCAGTTCCACAGTTCAGCTTTTCTCAAAAAAATCCCAACTTTTCCTTTGTAAGCATGATCAGAAGCAATTTATATCAGAAATTCAGCCACCAAAGTGTAAAATAAGGCAGCAAAATATCTTCTTAACTCCACTAAAGGTTTAGGGTTTGATAGTAGTATCAACACGCTTTGTAAAGTGTGAGTTTTTAATTAACATTTTTCTCCTAAACAATGCCACAATCATTTGGATGGAACAGATGGAAGGAGACTTCAGATGAAACTGTTTTGAAAGCATAACTGATATAGTTTAATATATATTAGGAGTTCTAAATACATAGTTACTTTACTCATACAGGTATTGAAATCTGCTTGTACCTTTCAAAGAATATTCTTTCCTGTGACAAATGTTTCCAAATAATCTTATACATGTTAATCCATTTTCAAAAAGAAGAACTATAATTTTTATTTTAAATATAGTGGAACAGACACAAGGGCTACTTGATTGTCCTTGGGATACAGAATTCTGTTTTTCATTCCTTCCCTTACACATCAATGAACAAACACAAGGATGCAGAATAATTTAGAGATGACCAACACAACATAAAATCCTTAAAAAATTGTCAGTGGCACAGAAAGTAAAAAAGCTAGCAAATAATTTTTTCAAATGGTATAAATTAATTATAATAACCATGCCTCATTTTATTAACTTTATCAGTGCATTCACTGCAGAAATCTCAGAACAGGGATAAACCAAGGCATTAATGTCACTACTGCACAGATTACCCTCGGCACATCCTACAAGGTCCCTTCTCCTTTCTACACATTTTTCATTGTTATTTAATGAATGTTCTTGGGTACACCATTGACCATTTCCAAAATGAGTATCTGGACATTCATGCCATGACAGAACAGTGTATCAAGTCAGTTTTATTCAAAGAGTCTTCTCTAATTGTACTCACATGTTCAAGCAGGAAAACAACGAAAACCAGAACAGGTTCCTACACCTCATGAAAGAGAAATGATCTACAGTCAAAGAGACCTAACTCACACTGGTTAAAGCCTCGAATAAGCAGATGATAATGATGTGTTGAAAGTGAAGTTGGTTGGAATACCTGCTTTGATATTTAAGCATTAATAATATCAATAGACACAGCCCTACATTTTTCAATGTAGGAAAGAGATCCAAAAAATCAAGAAATCTACACCACTGTATGAGAGATTTGCCAGATTTATTGTCACTGTGAAGATTAAAATCACCCACCATTAAGAACTGTATGCATGCATCCCATTCAGACATCAAAAGTCTAAAAAGTATGTGATCAAGAGAGTGGTTTCTAGGCAGATAATAAATAAAGGACAAGTTTAAAATAGAAAGGTTGAAAAACATCCAAAGAATTACATATAAAGGAGTAGACTCTTGCTATCGTTCCCATTGTGATCAAGCATAGGACTGTGCTCAAAGCAGTCACAATAATAGTAACAACACCTTTTCCCATGGTTTAAGATAGCAAAGCTAAAGATAGCAAGATGAAACAAGGTCATTTGAAACTACCAAATTAACAGAAATAAACCAGCCCACTGACACTTTGTAAGAATTATGGTGTCAGCATGGATGTCTCTACATTTTCAAAAGTGCTTTTAAGTCTAATGAGTAAATACTAAGCAAGTTCCCTGAGTGTCAGAGTGAGAGGAAAGGTAATCCTTTTGTACCATGGTATTTTGATGCATCACCAACACTTTTCTGTCTTTTCTTAAAGCAGTAAAAACTGCTATATAAAAACAAAACAAAACAAAAAGTTGCCAGTGTGTAACAACTGTGGCAAGGGACAGCACAGGAATTTCCAACCACGTTTCACATTTATACTCAAACTGAATCTGCTAGAAAGCTTACATATGCAAGCAGGGTTAAAACATTTTTTCTTTTTAAATCCCAACTTTATGACAAAAGGCCTAAAACACTTAACCATATGAAGTTAAGAAAAGATTATGTGGTCCCATCTTCTTTTCCAGAAGGGATAGGTCTTGAAGCATCTTACAGATCCTCTGTAATTCCCCCTTCAGCTATGTTACAGGCATCAGATGGGAGCCATAAGTAATACACATGACCACAAACAAAGGTCTTTACCCTCAGCAAGATCCTAACTACCAGCTGCTTCATTCAAGCTCTTAGTAATATTATCATTGCAGTTTAATTCTCCTATATTAAGAAGCAGGAACTAATCTGAAACATTGGTAAACTCTGGAGGTGTCTGTGTTTGTGTTTATAAATGCAAAAAGTTCTTAGGAAATAGATCAAAATCTTAGATTTCCTTATGGAGCCTTAAACCACACCTCAGAAGGAGGACAAGTTTCCTCTCCAGTCAACTCTCATTTGCCAGTCAAAATCCCCTCAGGAAGATCAGGTGGTATCCTACTCCAAAACTAAATGTAATATTTAAGTATATACACACAGGAGCAGACAAAGAGTTGGGTCAAGAACTAGCAACATAATGTTTCTGGATGGCGATAATGCTCCCTCATATACATCTTCTGTATACGACACCTGCATCACTGAATCATATATGTATGAGAAATCTGGATTTAGGCATAAAATAGCCCAAGGAAAGGAAAACCCTCAATCTATAATGTTGATTTACTCAGAACATGCAGAATACACTTTTTGTTGAAGGAATTACATACTGTACTATTTTCAAGCTGAAACTTTGCAAAGGCATGTATCTTCCTCCCTATGTAAAGATCAAGTAGTGATGTGCAGAAAAGTTGAATTAAGCTGCCTCCCAAATAACGTATCCCACTACTCAATACCAAGAATCACTCAGCTTACCAACTCCCAAACTTTATCAGTTTTGTTTATTTGTTCAGAAGGATTTCCCTTCAACTAAAAAACAAACAAACAAACAAACAACAACAACAAAAAACCAAACCAAAAACCAAACCAAAACAATAACTACACCAAGAGACATGTAAAGAAATAGTTCTTCAGTTAATGTAGACATCTGCAAGCAAGTCTTGAACACATACACCGGACTGGTAAAACAGAAAAATGACAGCAGCCTTAGAATTGCAAAACAGGAAGAATTTTGATCATAAATATGTTACTGTCCAGCCTCTCATTTTCCTGGCCACTGCAGTGCTGTAGCTTTATTTGATAATTGGATATTGTTACAACGAAATTTAAGTTGGTCATATTACCAAAGCAGAAACAGCAGTACAAATGTTCTTTAAATGCAGGAAACGTAAGCAAAGCTGCTAACAGACTGTTGCTCCCCGGAGGTACAGGGACTGTCTGCATCAAAGGTACGATGCCTATGTTATTGTGTAAGGGCAAGGTTCTGATTAGTCACTAAATGGTTCATCAGCTTTGAGTCCCTCACAATCACAAAGCATATCCTGCATACAAAGCAGAAAAGGGTACCTTCAAAGATAGCTGATACCTTCAAAGATAGAGAAAAAAGTAAAGCAAGAAATGCAACATAGAAGGTGAACACTTGCAAGAATCACAGTATTTCTCGGTGTTCACTGTTCTGAGGCCTTTTAGGGATCCCCATACAGAGAAATGCAAGCAAGCTATGTTGATACATTACACCTATCTGAGAAAATGCTTAAAGCCAAGTTCAGTTCTTCAGATGTATGCATATGACTCTTGTTATTTCAATGGGAGAAAGACATACATGTACCTCAGATTAGAATTTTATTCTAATATTCACATGTATAAAACATTTCAACACATAAAGCTTTGGGAAAGTTTGTAATTGAAGTTTGAAGAAAAATAACAATTGACTGGCAATGACTCACAGCAGGCCTCCAACACCCACACAAGACTGTCCACATCCTGAACTAACACTGGAGGGTCTAAATTGAGCTAAATAAAGAAGATCCACTCATTGACCAATAATCTCAGCACAAATTAGTTACTGGAAGAAATGTGCCTCATACAAAAAAAGCTGTATCCAACAATGATCCTGTAGAATTAGCAGAATCTAAAAAATCAGTAGAAGACAAGACGTCTTGAAAGAGGGCATGCATTCTTTCTCAACAGCAGAATCAGACAAAGCATCACTATTTTTTTCCTTTCTTCCTATGAGCATCACCTCTAGCTGAAACTCAGCCAACTTCTCCTTATGTAAGACTATGAATCAAACAGTGGCAAAGCAGAGCCTGCACCATCTGGGTATGACGACAGGGAGGTGGGTTATCTTCAGCATACTGACAGCACTGAAGCACAGACCATCTCAAAGACTCCCTCGCTGGCCCCATATGAACATTACACAAAGAAACTGCCACACGAAATCTCTGCAAAACACATTACAAGACAGACTCCAGGAATAATGAGCACACAACAACCTCATTCTCTGGGATCTCATAAAGGAACATGTGCAACTACTGCACAGAGCTTCATCAAAGGCTTCTGGAGCAGCACACTGCCCTCTGCAATTAGTACCATGAAAAGAAAACCCCAAACCATCTTTATTTGCAAGTTCCTTGTCCAATGAATGCTCCAGGTCATACTCAATTTATACATCATGTGGTAGGAAATAATCAGGTGCTGGCCTTTGCCAGAGCTGCCTCAGTGTGGCTTTCTGACTTTTGTACACTAAATTGGAGAGCAGGTACTTTTAACTAAGTTGTGAGCACTGACAATTTAACCAGAAAAAAACCAGCCTGTTTGTAAGAGAATACATGGCACTCTTCAATTGACTGGAAAGTTCTAATGAGCCTGTCAATGTCAGATCCATATCTGCTACGTTAGTTTCTCCTACTCATACATGGCAACAGATTGATCACAGTTCACAAGTAGCAACTCTCTCAGCAAATCCACAACCAAAGAAAGGAAATTATCTTCAGGCAACTTGTCTCTCTATGGCATAACTGCAGAACTGAACAGCAGCCCATGTTAGCACAATTCTTATCTGAACACTGGCTAATTCTTCCTATGAATTATACACTTGGGAAAAGGCAGTTGGGTTTTTAAATGCTGCATATAAC
>NW_010325588.1:0-17368 GCF_000700745.2 Antrostomus carolinensis | reverse complement strand
AACCAAACAAAAAAAAATTGTTTCCAGGAGCACAATCACTTAGATTTTAAGTAACATAAATGCACTTGTATACTATTCATATTTACAGTTTTTGCAAACCCAGTTTATTTAAAAGTACCACACAAAATAAAGAGGAATAGTTATTTGTAATTTTCAAATTTTTACAAACTTGTACTTTTAAAAAATTTACCTCAGAAGCTTAGAAGAAACAGAACTATGGACTAGAAGACACAGAATACTTTACCTAAGCATTAGCCAGAACCGAGTGACACTAAAGAATTCAAGACATGCATTGCCCTCCATGCATTCAGTGCAGAGCACAGGGAAGAGCTAGGTGTGTACAAGATACAGTCTGTTGTCTAGAAAAAGCTGTATGAGCTCAGATGCACATGTGCAAGTACGCATCGAAGTGGAACATATATACTGACAGTCACTCAGAGGAGGCATTCTATGTAACCTATTTCAAACCTGTTTGTTCTCCGACCTGAGCCCTAAGAAGGTGGACACCAGGCAGGCACCATAACAAAAGCATGGAGCTGGTGAAGGGGCAGAAGAACCAGCCTTACGAGGAGCAGCTGAGGGAACTGGGGTTGTTTAGTCTGTAGAAGAGGAGTCTGAGGGGAGACCTCATCACTGTCTACCACTACCTGAAAGGAGGCAGCAGCGAAGCAGGTGTGTGTCTTTTCTCCCAGGTAACTAGTGATAGAACAAGAGGCAATGGCCTCAAGTTGGGCCAAGGGAGCTACAGATTGGATGTCAGGAAAAATTCCTTCACTGAAAGGGTTCTCAGGCACTGGAATGGGCTACCTAGTGAGGTGGTTGAGTCACCACACCATCCCTGGAGCTGTTTAAAAGGCGGGTAGATGGAGTGCTCAGAGATACGTAAAAGGCGGGTAGATGGGGTGCTCAGAGATACAGTTTATTAGTAGATAGGTATGGTTGGGCTTGATGATCTCAAAGGTCTTTTCCAACCACGCAATTCTATGATTCCAGTCTCTTATTTAGGAGTCCAAAGACAGCTAACTGTTGTTGTAGCAAAAGTATTGAGCCCCACAGTTTTCAGAGTGTCTAGGAGATTCCAAGGTTATTTACAGATGACAGCAGCATACTGTAGTTATCCAGAGGAAACATCTATTCCTATACTGCCAGACTACTACTTAATCAAGTGAAAGGCCTGGACTGCTAGGAAGCAACTGGAACAGCAAAAAATGTTAGTCTAGTCTTATGACAAGAACCTCCAAACAAGATGAAAAATCTTGGTCCTACACCTGATACCAAACACAAAGAACACAACTAAATTATCTCATCCACACTTTTCTCTAGCCATTCAGAAATTAGGATCTCTGTAGGTAAGCATAACAGATTTTAATTTAGCCACCCAATTTCTTCATCCAGGTTATCAGTACTACAATCTCATACCTATTAACACAAGCAGATAATTAGGACCACAATGGCCATATGTAGAAAAATACTTTTAAAATTATATCAAACCAAGCAACAATGAAAAATCTCTTTCTTTTAGAACTTCAGGTTACTCCAAATGTCCAGCTACCAGAAGCACTGATATCTTTGGAGGAAGATGCTGATTAACTGTTTTAGCCCCAACTTAAAAGCACACTGCACACATAATATACACTTTTTCACTGTATGTGCTGTATTAGTGGTAACTATACCGATAGTACATGCAGAAAGATAAACACAAGTAGACACATTGCATATTGCAAAACATAAACTCATTTTCAACCACCATAAAAAGGCATACGCTAAAATGATGTGAGAAATTGGCTAGCTATGATTTATAATACTTCTCACATTTTCAGTCAAGAACAACAACAACAAAAAGATCTGTGGGATAACAGTTTATAAAGAGGAAGGATTTATTCTTTTATCAATTTTGAATGGTAAATGCAAAATCTAATGAGACTGAAAAGGAACAAACTGGCAGACTAAAAAAAACTTAATGTAATAAAAGACATTTTTTAATGTGATATTGTATCATTACCTTCACAACAAGATTACAGCACAACAATATTACATTCAGATCTGGATAATTTGTGATTGACTACATCTGGCTATGCAAAAGATATAAGGTAGAGGGCAACCTTTCTAGCACATCTAGATTTTTTTTTAAATCCAAAGGAAAGTTAAATTTCTAAACTGATTGGGAATGATCACAGATTAATCTCTTTCATTTTTTTAAGTGCCAAGATCAACATCTTAAGAATCTCTTGCATTTTCAGACATAGTAGATAAAAATACCTAAACCTATGTGTATATTTTTGGCCATTCCACCCATGCCTCTCTACTTAGGTATTTTTCCAGCTCCTATAATCTTGGTATCTAAGCACAGATCCATATGTTATGTAGTTAAAAACAAATTAATATGCTCTCAAGATATGAAAGCATACCTCCTACTGACATCAATAGGAACCCTGTGAAGAAAATCTTATGTCTGAATACAACCCAGATTTCAAAATAACATCACATAGACTATGTAAATCTCAGACAAATGGTATCCTTCCCCTTCTTTGTGAGCGTGTGATGCCCATTCTCATTAATAAGATTTATGCAGGTCTCTCAAAAGAGCGGGATACCATCAAATCAAAGGTTTTTAGGTCAGTTATGCTTATGAAAATTGCCTAGCTGGCTACAAAGCAAGGGCAGTGATCTGAGCAAGGCTGAGCACTTTCTGAAAAATAGCGAACACGTTCTGCTCCCAATGTAAGCTGGGGGCATTCAACAGAACAGCAGTCAAGCCTCAGCTGGACATTTAGGTACCTTCAAGAAGTACCAAATACAAAACTCATTATATGAAGAATGAAAACTGTGGAGAGTGTTGACTTTTTCATGAGACTGACAAGTTATGGCAACTCTGAGAAAATTTGTGGGAGTAGAGATAAAGATGATTAAATGTGAGCTGACAGAGAACGACAGAGAAGAGGCAGTGCACCATACAAATGTTCTATCCTCTAGAGATGTCAGTAGTTCTCTTTACTATAATGCAGCTATAAGATTTTTGTTTCATCTTTTGTGGGTACAATGTCCATTTCACTTAGAATTAATCTATGTTAAAAGTAATTCTAAGTAGCAGTAAATTACATAGAAAAAAATGAGAAGTGGAACTCTCCTAATCTTTTGGCTTGCACTGTTTTTAATGATCTGCTATCACAATAATGTGATTTATGTGTGACATTAATTGTAAGTAGAGAGAAAATGTAATGATGCAAGTTGGATATCTTCATCTGGATGACGTCACAGAACTGACAGCTCTGTTCTTTTCTGCTTTCAAGGTGCTTATTATTGTAAATTTATTTATCTTTTGACACATTCAGCATTCTTGTTGAGCAGTAAGCTACACTGTTTAGAATACATTTAGCATAATATTTAAGGCAATATAAGATTAAAGAGAAAGATACAAGTAAAACCAAAAAATATATTAATTTCTGCTTTGCCCTCCTTAAACACTTCATTCATCAGCAATTTAGAATGCAAATATAACAAATTTAGATAGCGCATTTCAGTGTTGTTACGCAGATGTTAATTAGAAGTTCTTATGCCATGAGATGTCAAATGCTTTTAAGCATAAAGTGTTTATTTGCTGAATTCTGTTTAAAAATAGCACCCATACTCTGCCCCTTGTGTCAAACAACTGAAAAATACCTCAGAAAAAGGGAACTCTGCCTTTTGTGTTAAGTAAAATGTTTGCACTGCTATTAATAACTGGAAAAGTTCTCTGTACATTTCTATCCTCCTTTCTAGATTTTAATTGAACACACAACTATTTTCATTAAAATAATAATTTCAAGGTGTTCAGAATGCATTACACAAGCTTGCATTGTACCGTTTTATACCAAATATGCAAAGTATTCAATAGCTTATACCTGTTGCTAATTTACTACATACATAACGCCCAGTAGGCAAGTGTATAAAAACAAAAGTATGAAAACAAATGTTTGAGTAAATACTTCATGAAAATACATACTGTATATAAACAAAAGCTCATGACCCAACAGAATTGGTTTAATTAACTTAAACACACAGCAACATAAAGTTTTGGTGAAGTCTTACAATCTAAAGAAACCATATGTGTGGGCAGAACTTATTATGTTCTCTTGCATAATCTAGGACTACTCTGACTGGATTTCAGTTGAGCTAATCTACTAACAACAGTGGAACTAGAAGAAAAATTGTGTTCTGCACAGTTTTACAAATCACACTGCATAAAGCCATGTGACTAACCTCTGTTGCACATTGTTTCTCCTTTGATCCTTCCTCCAGGGGAAAAGCAGAAGCAACGATGTTTCTTGTTTTGATAGGGTTTAGAGGTTTTATATTTACATATATAAATATATATGTATAAATATATTAATATATGCAGTATCAAATATTTATGCTAAGCAAGTATGGGCAACAACATTCCCCTTGCTCCTGGCAGCCAGGTGGTACAATGTCTTGTCTCCTACTTCCTGAAAGAATTCACTTGGCAAAATTAGATCAATCCCACTGACATTTAACCCCCTAGATAAACCTCAGTTTTCTTCAGTTTCTCCCTGTGTTGCAGATCACCACAGGCGATCACACGGTCTTTTAGGCTTTTGTGCTTGTATGTCAGAATGTTTTTAATTTAAATTTAATCTAAATTCTGTGGAAAGCCAATCTGAAAAGTAAAGGTTTGATACATTCCCAAAACAGACTCTCTTGCTCAAGGAAATGCACTAAGCTCCCTGTTGTACACCATTTCTGACAAACTGAGTGCTTGGTATGCAGGTGGACTGCACTGTCCAGCCAGGAGGTCACACAGATGAGAACAGCTGAAACCCAGCCTTTGCCTGTCCAGATAGGATGGTGTCCCTGGGCCAGTCAAGAAATTATTCCAGCCTCAATGGAAAATGCTTTCCAGCAGACAACACAGCATCAGCAAAGAATGACAAGCCAGAGAACAAAGTGACAGCCAGAACACGTACAAAAAGGAATGGCTGTCCTACTCCAAACTTCACAAAATCTTCCTCTGCCACACATAGCTTAAAGCTGCTTCCACCAGCTGTTCTCAAAGCACCAGCCACTCTCATCCAAAAAAACAATTTATGAAGGTTATGATGTGGTACCCATAACTGATTTGGGTATCAGTAAGCACAAAGATACAAGGATAGGGGAAGCTAGGAAGAAACTTGAGACACTACTTGCACATGCTGGACTCAAGACCAGCAGCTCTGGGTTATCAGCTTCTTGGAGCTCATTTTCCCAGCATTTATATCCTCTAATTGACACTAGGGCAAAATTCTAAATTACCAGCTTCTCAGATTAAGGTAATTTAGCCCAGATATATGTGAAGTGTTTAGCTCATTCTAACATGCTGATCTGAACTCAAAGGAATTTTTAGCATATCAAGCTGCTCTCAGGGAACAAACACTGTGATACCATTCCAAAAGAACGTACCCTTCTGCTTAAACAATGTGACACTGGAAGTTAATTACATATTGGCTCGGCCTAGTCAAATTTATAGCCTAAAACAGATAACAAGGACACTTGAGTCCCTGAAACTTCACAATAGGGTAGATAAGGTAACAATGTTAGAATAAACTAGTTCTGTGGAGACAGAAGTATTATAAACAGGTCAAAAGAAGAACTAAGCATGCGCAAAAGAAAATTTCAACTGAAGGGCACAGTGACAAAAGTTTCAACCACCAGAGGACTCCAGATGACCAACAAGATGACCGGTACGCATGCGAAAAGGGCATTTAAATGTATTAATGAGTACTTGGAAATGTGATGAGTATGTTAATAATTTATTGGAAAGGAATTAATATGCATGTTTTGATAGTATAAGGCTTTTGTAGAGGGACAAGTCGGTATGCACAGTAGGTGGAGTGATCCCCCATGCATCTGGTGCCACAATAAAGAATGCCTGCTTCTTAAGACTGCATTGGCATTAAGAAGTTTATTCTGGATTTCGGTGACAACTGCTCCAGAGTTTTACAAATCTAATTCTGCTCCTTCCTGCTACCATGGCAAAAACCTTTCTTAGTATGATCATTCCATGTTTCTTAAACATGAGGATATCAATATATAGATTTTGTTAAATTTCCAGTTCAACACCTTTCCCTATGGTGTCACATCTACACACTGACCTCTGCAAGAGTTGCAGTTAGTTGGAGGTAAACATAGTTAATTCTTGTGGTCACCAAAGGCAACTTGATTGCAGTCAAGCAAGAGGCTTTGCAAGTATTATTTGATCATTGCATTCAGGTTGTTGTGCTACTATTTAGCCACAGGTGCCATTATAGTTCTTTCTGGAACACCTGGAGCTTCTTGGACCACAGAGGCTCCTGAGTAGGCCTGTTTGAATCACTGGTATATTCTCCAGGCAGGAAGTCTGTGAACTCTGTTGATTAGCATCTTTATCTTGGTGAGACAAAGGCACAGGATTCAAAATGGCTCTGTACCTCCTCCATGTCTAGGACGCAGAGCTTACAGGGTTGATACCTGCATACATGTCCTGCTGTTTTACTCTCCTGGTTTCCAGTCATAGCCTAGTCCAAATTTAACATCACAGCTGCAAGCTGTCCTGAGAGTTCACTTTTTAACAAAAGTTTTGTGAAAAAATGTTATTGAGAGAGAGCAAAAACTAAGCCACACAAGATAAAACTTCATTAGTGTCTGGTTTTTGGCAGGATTATTGCAGAAGGCTGAAATAGTATGTATGTATGAACAGAGAAGGAATACCAGGGTGTGATGAGAAACACACAAGGACAAAGCTCTCGATGTTCTGTGTTAATGGTATGTAGATTAGGAGATCATCAAGACCCCAGCTCACCTCAGCTTCAAAAAGACATCCAGATATGGAGACAAAGAGCAGTGAAGCCTGACCACTCACGAAGGGGAAAAGAATGGAAACACTTATCACTATTAGCTCCAAAAAGGTACAAAAAGGCATATCCAAAAAGGCATACACAAAAACTGCACGTGGTTGCCAAGCTAAGAAGAACCCAGGAGACATAAGGACTTGAAACATGTCTTCCGTGTCTTCCAGAGCCTAATATCTGGACAGAAATATGGTTGTACCAAGCTGTTGGATAGACTTCTTGGATACCGTACACATTCTGGTGCTGGAGTGTGAGAGTGAGTGAAACCTACTTCATTTCAGGCTTTATTTTAAAATCATCTTTCCCACCTATAAGATCTCTCCCTGAGTATTTTCTGCATTGTTACGAGGTACAATAGTACAGTTAAACACTATTCCACATAGTTTGTATGCAAACTACATTGTGCAGTTTGATAGAGAGTTTATTGTTGCAGGGAGATAATGGTTATGCCCACATCAGTGTTTCATTTGGATCAACAGCATACTTTTAAAGCAAATTCTCAAACCTGTTCAGCTTTAAGGGAGATTTTGGTGCAGGCAACCTGGATTATTTCTAGAGGAAGCTACAAAGGAATCTCTGTTCCCGTTGTGCATCATTCCACCCCAACAGGAACGTAAGGGTGTGAAAAAATAAGCACTCCTCTGAACAGCTTAAATGCTTAAGAATGGATATTTAGCTCAGGGGATCAAACTAAATCAAGTAGAAAGTACATTTTCAACTATATCTACTCTAGATGTAGAAGTCCCCATACTGACTACTTCAACCTATTAATCTGCTATAATGGAATTATATTACTTATTAACACAGTCAATGACAGTAACAGGATGGGGGCTGTAAGACTACTTTTTGTCTGATTTTTATTTTCCTTGATTTTTTCTTCCAAGCAGAACTACAAAGACATATCCAAAAGCATTTGTAAAGTTATCGACTTGTACTCTAAGAATGTTAATTTCTTAGGTAGAAATTAGCTCAGCACCATGTCACTGTAAACCTGTTTATCACATTTAGCTTTTGAGTCCAATTTCAATGCAAAACATGGACATAATGTACTTACTTACTACCTGGTATCTGAACTGACTTAAAGTCAACTATGTGAACTCATTTAACTCAGCTAGATTTCTCAGGTTTACAGGTCTCCATGACAAAACATCCATGACTTAAGTTAGCATCCATGGAGTTCACTTCAAGCAAAAGGTCCAAGGCGCTACTAACCATCCCTTCCCAGCTTATTACATGCAAAAAATCAAGAGAAGACCAGCCAATCCCCTCGACACACACCAAAAATAACAGTGAAGGATCATAAGAACTTCCCACAGTTGCTGGACCAAGTGTTTCCTACAGTATGTACCAAAAATGTGTACTTTGCTGAAAATGTAACTCTGCCTAAGCTGTTTTTAGCAGTTCTGCCAACCATCAGATCTTGTAAAGAACCAGAATTTTTAATCTAAAAATAGAAAATTTTCTTGTGGAAGGTGTGGTAAACCACCTGAACACTCCCCTCCAAACATTCTTGCCCAAACCAAAGAAGCAGAAGACTTTAATTTTAAAGAAAGAAACGTTATATGGTACTACAGTGGTGTGTAAAGTAGCTGGAAGTGATACACAGTGGAAGGATGCCAGAAAGAAAGAGGAAATTATGTTCCTTGGCAAAACAGGTCCAAGGCTGCCAGCATCTGATGGTGGCAGTGTTGAAAAATTAGTTCTACATTCTTAGCCAAACAGCAGCAACAGCTTATTGAAGGTCATAATCACAGCTCAGCAGTGGATTCAGCAGCAAATTTAACTAATCAGCATTGACATGTCAGAACAGCAACACTACCCAAGCAGACTGGATTAACTATTCTAAAAGCACAGAACATGTGACATTAAAATGACACCTTTTGACGCATGCTGGAGTCTCCCAAAGATTATGGTCCAAACTCAGAATTGCAAAGGTCCCCTAGACCAGCTTGCAGCCCATCACTGATGATGTTAGGGGAAAGCCTGAGACCTCACATAGCAAGGGAATGACAGAGCTTTGCTTAGAAAACTAAAAACAGATCATGACACACTAAAGAAAGTTTTGGCTATTCCCTCTTACCAAGAGTAACTGAAGTTTGACCTTGCAAAGCCCCACGCTCACAGATGTAGGGACTGAGCAGAGAGAGAAATGGATTAACAAAATGTCAAAGTGAAAAGGATCACTCCAAGGTGAAATAAGCTGATCAACACTATGAATTCGATAAAACTGTCCTTCAGGAATAAAGTCTCCCAACTGACAGAATGTTCTGACAGCAAAGAAATAAGAATAGCAAATACAGGAAGTATATAGGATCCAAGTCATTAAGCAGAGGAAGAGTTAACTGAATGGTCATGATCAAAGATTGTACTGAATTACGACATATATGAGGAAAAGAGACTTAGCTATATAATAGCATAGAGCTAGAGGAGGTAAATGTTATGAAAGTGAAAAAACAGACTCACAGAAGCTGAAAGAAAGAAGTGGGGAAAAAAATCCCAAATACCAGTGCTATTAAAAAAGATACCTTGAAATAAGTTTTCAAAGATGACAAGGATAAATAAGACCAAAAGCTAACCTGAGATCCACAAAGATAAAATTACCTTGGTCAGAGGCAACGAAGCTATCACAAAGTACTTGCAGAAGGTCTCAAATTTAAAAAGCAAACAAACATCAATAAAACACTAACTGTGACAAGAAAGGCATTCTTGCCTCCTGATACATATAAAGTCAGAGCTTTACCACCAGATTTTGTTTATGTAAGAATTTACTGGAGAAATTGCATATGTTGGGGAACCGAAACTAGTCCTACAGCACTGTAAAACCATGAGATCCAAATTCTCACTGTGAAGGAGTATAGTGGTGAATGCCTCATCTAACCCATATCCAACCACTTAGTACTGAATGAGAAAAATTGGTAAGGTTGTAACAATGATCTTACAAGTTCTGTTGCTGTCCATGGAGATGGATTGATTCTTAATGACCAATAAATGATTCCACTAATTATAGAATATGGCTGTGATAAGTTGTTTTTTTTCCTGAGAAGAGAATGTGTCAATATGAATACTGGCACTACAAACAAGCCAAAATATATATTTGGGAAAGCTTGTGGAGAAATGTGGAAGGAACACATGGTTACAAGAAAAATGATTCATTGCGGAGAAAGACCTATTCTTCATCATTTCATAGTATATGTTCTAAATGTGCTGTCTGGATTATTTTTAGTTTATGCTTTTTTTAAAAAAAATTTTTATTTTCTTTCTTCCCAAGCTTTCTGGAAGGAGAAACAAAATCTTGAATCTCTGCCCCAGGGTAAATAATTCACTATTCTTGTATTTCAAAGATCTAAAAGCCCCTGTGTGTTGCTCACTTTAAATTACCTGACAATCACACCTCTGGAAAAACATCAAAACCCACAGAAAGAGTTCAGCTTACAGACTGGGAGAAACATAAATCTTACATGGAGTTATCTTTCTGTTTGCAAATATTCTGTGGTCTTCCCAGTTGGTTCATAATCAAGTCAGACTTGAATTTCCCCATGTCAAAGCTTCACATTAGCATTTGGTAACTGGTGCCAGAAGTAAAGCAGTATGCATGGATTTAAAGCTTTCCATGCACTTTGTTTTGCTTTGAACATCACTGATCTTGCAGTCTGCATTTAAAATCTAAACTCTGTTACCTGATTCAGGTTCGTCCCAGATGGGACTGGTACACTGCAGACTACTAGGGATTATGATAGACTAAGAAAGCTTTGCATACCTGCTATGGCAAGTCAGATCAGAGATAATTGCATGACAAAAGTCTGTGGCTGCTTTGAATGCTACCTTTCTTTCTGCCCTTTTCAAATTAAGCTTAGGGCTTTAAAACAACTGGCCATAGTACTAAGTATTTTCTTTCTCATAACTTACAGCACATACAATGCAAAATCTCTGCGTTTATAAGCACTCTACTATTGATATGACTCAGGAATGGAAATGAAACACTGCAATACTGCTGACTGTGAATACAATACTAAACAGTAGGCGGATTATTTTGCTACTGATCTGCAACACAGAAACTTTTTCCATCATCTTATGCAGCTCTGTTGGTAGGACAAAAAGTTGAGGGGCAGAGATAAAGTAGAATACAGAGGGGAGAACTCATTCTGAAAATCAGTTTCAAAATCTCAAAACCAATGTTCAATAGTGACAGTTAATTACTATTTTAATCTCTCTGTACTCTATCTCTCTATACACAGTTCACTTTAGAGAGAAAATAATATTTTTACTTTGTAAATGCCATGCAACTCATACAACAAAAAAAATTCATTAGTATTACCTACACACATATATATCTATGCACATATATGAAGGGTAGGCATGGATATATATGATTAGGCATACATATATATAATCTCTGTAATATATAACAAATATAATATGCATAAACATATGTCTGCCTCTCATACATGTGTGTAGAATAAACACACTTTTCCTGAGCCAAACCATTTTATGAAGCTTTAAGCTAGTAACAAGTCTTTACAGCCAGTTATAAACCACTGAAATACAAGTTTATACTGGAAATGTTTAGGCACCCTTAACTATAATGAGGCTAGTAGGCTCTGCAATTGCTCCAGTCCCAGAATTTAGTAACATGCAGTTACTATTCTACAGTAGTGTCAAAAGAGCCTCATTAACTGTCCAGTTACTACAAGAATCCTAAACATTTTTTTTTTTTTTTTTTTTTTTTGTAGCTAAAATCAAGAAAGAGGGAGGGAAAGAAGAGGGAATAGCTTCATGTTCCAACTTAAGGCCACAGTTTAAAGTAATGGGACAACTTACAAGGTTTATTCTAGACAATATTTATTTCTCTCATTATAAGTAAGTTAATTTCTGAACAGGAGCTGATTTTAAGAATGTTTGTTTAATAAATAAAGATACTTATTTTTTATTGCTTTTCTAATCACAGTGCAGGCCCTGGCCAGGAACTGTTTTAGCAATTTATGTGCAATACAGAAAAAGCAGGAAGTGATTTTTAAACTCCTAAAACAATATTACTTATTAATCTTATAAAATCACAAACAGTAACTATTTAAAGTTGCCTAGTTGAAGCATAAGTAAACTCACATGTTCTAAAACATGCCTTTTTGTTTTAATCTTGGTCAGTAATCTGTGACTGAGTGATCTTCTTGTCATACTATCCAAGAAGTGAAGCACCTTAGAACAGGTAAATATTGTACCTTATCTTCTAAAAGCATTAAGAAAGCTCTGTGGAAAACCACCAGAAATGCAAAATAAACCTTCCCCCTCCTCCCCCCCATACTGTAGAATACACATCCAGCTTGTTTACTAAGACATTCCATAGCAGAGGCTCACTTTAGGTGTTTATTACAAGGAAAGACACGTTTCAGAACTCCAGATGAGACTGGGAGTTAGTGGCATTGGCTGGGGGGGGAGATGTTTTTGTTTTGAAACAGTTGTAGTTTGCACATGCAACACTGGATGATTAGGTCTTCTAAGGTGGCCCAAAGGCAGGACAATGGGTTTCAGAGTCTTCTCATCATCTTTACCATCATCAATGATACTCAAGAAAGACAATTTTACCATTGTTTTACCAGTTTTGCCATTTTTACCATATTTACCCTTTATCCTATTTTTCAAAAAAGAGAGGAAAATAATACTTTCCTCCATTTACCTACTAAGATTTGGTGATGGTCACTTCCTAGATTAGTAAGGCCCTCACATTAGTCTTTCTGCCAGATAGCACAGAGAATGGATGACCGAAACAACTGAAGTCTCATTAGAGACAGTTATGATACAGTACTGTGAATTCAGCTTCTACACTTTTGTGTCCATGAAGAGGCAGCAACCTTACTAGTGACAAGCAAGGAAGTCATGACTGACAAATTGATTTAATGCACAGGCAACAAGATGATACATGGATCTGGTTGGGTCCTGCTGAGTGTCTGTTGGCAATCTGTGAGGGGTCCAGCACAGATTGCTGATTGTATCAGGCAGTATGTCTGAAATTTGGTTTCAATTCAAAATCTAGTTTCAGAGCACGGAAATTACATTACTGTAGAGCACTTGCAATCTACCTTAAGCTGCAGTAGTTGCTTCCACAGTTTTAGTACACTACTAAATTGTTTTCTGCTTTATACTGTTGCTACTGCAAGGAAAGCAATACACACTCTTGCACAGATGTTACATTGGGATACCATACTAAAGCAAAAGGACACGTCATCTGAACTCTGGTGGCTATACAAGCCATTTGAATAATCTCCCTTTAGGGATGAAGTATAAAAGCAGCTATTGCTGTGGTGGCACTGTAAGAAGGATGTGAAAAAAGCCAGAGTCAATTTTTGTTCTTCATAGCCTCAAATGCTATTTCATTAACCTGTCAGATTGCAAAACACAAGCCTAAGAGAGAAAAAAAAAAAAATTAAAAGCAAATTGTGTATCTTAGTTTTAAGTATGTATTAGTGAATATAATTTTTTTTGCACATTCGAGTGAAAAAAATAGAAGGGCGTGGGTTTCAGATGGCTGGGTGTTCAGCCATTGCGAAAAAAACCCCATCATACTTCAAATATGTAGATATCCCACAAATTAAAGAAATAAGGCTTCCCCTATCATAGTCTCATATCTTAGACTTAAAATGTGCAGTTGCCAGAACATCATCTGCCTTTTATTTTTATGGTGTCATAAGGCATAGAGCAAAACAGTTTGGCTGTTAGGTGGTGAGAGCAGGTACATAGTCAATAATAACAAAAAATTATTTGCAGCAGGTTAACCCTACATCCCACTTCGTCACAGCCAAAGTGACCGTTTATTTTCTCTTTTCTCAGTGTGCTGCAGCAGTCAAACATAATTGATACCAGTGAAGATGCTGAAATAAAACCAGATAGTATCCGGCTATAGAAAAGCTACTTTTACTTTTATCCTTTCAATTCTCTCCTCTACTCCCTGGGGGTGGGGGCAGTGAGAGAGAAACTGTGTTTGGCCACAAGCCAAATGACTACACAAAACCTGAAATACTTCTTAAAAAGAAGCAGTCACTGTATTTTCCAGTGCCCTTCAAAGCATGTGAAAGCCTATTTGCCAAGTTAAAATTAAAGAACTCTTCTATTTTATATTTTATAAGTACTTATTTTCAATAAACTAAAGAGAAAAAAAGAGGTATTGAAGGTAAGAAATCTCTTTGCTTTATTATTCTGAAGTGGGAAAAGGACGTGCTCTTAGGTATAATCAATCTTATTTCTGATATTTGTTTAAAGTAATAATATGTCTCCGAATGTAGCAATTTTATAAAATGATGAAAAACAAATTTTGCTTTCCATCAACAAAGGAACTTGTTCTATTATCTTTGCAGGTTTACATTCAAAAGAACATCTGTTAAGAGTTAACAGACCAACAAGGCAGCTCAGCACATTAGTAAAGGAAATATATTGAGCCTGAAGTACTCCAAATCCTGTTTTGAGCCCAAAATGACACCTGGATGAAGGACTGTGATTGCAGTGGTAGCAAATTACACTTCAGGCTCCAGCTAAGAGTCACAAAATGTTGTCAATATCTAAATACCACTAAGTTCATATGCATCTGTTCAACAGTCACATACTCTGAATTACAGCTATCACAGCTAAGACTTAACTGGGATGAATTTTGAATAGCTTTATTTTCTTGAAATAGTAAAGCAGTGCTGCAGTGAAAGTAAAAAACACTAAATTGCTCCCCCATCAGTAGATTAATTTTAGTTTAATTAAAATTGTAATTAAATTCTATAGCACTAAAAACTGAATCCAAATTCCTAGCATAGTGACAAATTTGAGGAAGGAAACACAAAAGCAAAATATTATGAGTTAAATGTTTAGATGGCTGGAAGCAAGATCCATGATCTCTCTTAATTTAAAACTGACTGCAGGTTACAGTCCATACAGGCTACAGTGAATTTTGAATATTATGTCATCCAGGACTGACTGCCTTTCTGGTATTAAAAACAAAATCAACATTCTAAATAGTTATCAAACTTTTTCCCTCTTTCAAAAAATCTCCCCAACTAGTCTCAGATTTTCCCTTCTCCATTCCTCAAGGCAAATCTCTGGAGTCCCTTTATTAAAAATAGGTATACTGAATTATTATTTACAACAGCATTGCAACAAAGTGTGTGAGACTAGCAAACATACCGATTAGCTATTATTCTAAAGGAATCCTATGTAATTCAAAGTGAATCTCTGTATTTATAACCCTCTATGGTAGTCCTTGTACCATAGATAGGCAATTTCCACCATACTGAAATGAACAATGTTTACTTATTTGTCTGTGATTTACAAAATAGCTAATTTTCCAAATGGCAAAAAGCCAACTGGAAAAACTGCATCTGGGAGAAAACCTGGTAAGTTCCATTCTTTCTTAAAGAACTCAGCATAGGTGGTCATCTAAAACAGGACAGAAAAACAGAACCTATGGTTTAAAAAACTGTTTGTGCTCAGTCCTGTTTTAGCACTTCTGTTTGCACTGATGAATGGCTTTAATTCTATTATCAGCCAAATATCCTGCTTGATTCTTCATCTTAGAAGCACAAGAAGGACAGATACAATTTCCTCCTAGGTGGACTCCATTATGGATTTCAAGCTCCAAATTCTATTTAGAAAAAAAAAACAAAAAACAAAAAACAAAAAAAAAAAAAAACCCAAAAAAAACCCCAACAAAAAAATCCCAAAAAACACCACTGGATGTATACCAAAGCACACTACTTGCAAATACTTCCAGGAAGTCTAAGCTCAACAGTTTTTTCTTTTTCTTTAAATTCATATCACATTAAACTCATCTGCATTATTAAGTCAAATTGCACTTATGTTTAACCAAGTTATGATCATGACAACAAATATACTAAGTAAAGATGCAACTATGGCTTTTGAATGAAAATAAAAAGACTTTTGTATGTAAATTTGAGGGCATGAAAAACCATTTGCAGGATGAAATTAAAATCTCAGGCAATTTGCAGTCTCTTATATAAAAAAAAATCAAAAGAAAAAAAATCACATACACAAGCAAACAAGTATGCAAGGTTCAAGTTAATATTCTCCACTACCTAATGAATCAAAAATAAGTTAAAAAAAAAAATCAATTTTTCTTTTCCCAGACAGCATAGTTCCACTTTTAGCTTGAATTTTTGTACATGGTTATTTCTGTCTGGATAACCAACTAGTGATATGTAAAAAATAGACAAGGAGAGATCATGTTTAAGGATTACTCTTTCAAGTATTTTGTCAAATTGACACAACTGAAAATGTTGTGGAAAAAAGTTTATACAAATGTATACACTCACAAAAGGCTTCTACAGCTGAGCCAAACAGCCAATTACAGCTCTGCAAGACTGAACAGTACTAAAGACTCACATTTCGGTCTGACACTTGGATGTTTTCCAATAGTCCTGCCTGATTCTACTATAGACTTGGTTGTCATCAGAACACCCCAGACATACAGATTGGATAAACGGTGGCTACAAACACAGAGATCAAAGAGGTTGCCTGGGCTCCCCGCCCCCTTCTCCTTTCCAATTTAAAAAGTTAACAACCTTAGTGACATGGCCTGGAAAGACTCAGGAGTTCTGCTGTTACACCATGTTTTGAAGAAAGGGATATTCTTTCCTCTTAAAATACCAAGGACCACTTACACGAGAGCAGAAGAGTGACTAAGATCTTTATAAATAGGAATTTAGCTGGGTTGCTAAATCCATATTTAGCCAGCTATACAAGTTGACCCGATTTACAAATATGACAAGCTTCCTCTCTGTTTCTGTCCTCAAACACCGTTTGTGTTTCAGGGGTGTCCAGCACACTTGAAAATGAGGCCACTTATTTCAGCGTCTAAATAGGATTTAAATAACCTAACATTGGGATCCTGTTCTGAAAATGTTAGTGTCTTGCTCAGAAGTTCTTTGATTTCACTTACTTGCTAGCTCTGCTGGACAAAATTTCTGTAAGTATAGCCGAAGTAGGTAAGACCAGAATTCCATCTACCCCACTATTCTGTTTTCAGCAGCTACTAGTACTAAGTGTTTAAGAAAAATCGAAGAGCATGGTACATACCAAGGGACACTTTTCTCATCGCACTCTTTCAGCTCCCAGTAACGCATGATGTGACTAAGTCAAGTTATTGACATATAATGCTGGGCTAAGAATTTGTCCTTGTGCTAGCACTTACTATAAAACTAGAACATCTAAAGTATGTTAATTCAAACAGAAAAAGCAGTAATCTTATGTTATTTAAACTATGTGTGCTGCAAACAAAACACTTTGAAGACCATTGTTTCAAAAAAAGTACTTCAAATCAATGCAAACAAAGGCTTACAACCCTCAGGGGAGTAAAATAACTATCAGCACATTTGCTGTGAAGAAGTAGAAAGATGGTAAGCAGTTTCTAAAGCCACAGAAACACAAGAGATTGGTGTGACTGTGAAAGGCCCTTGATGGTTATCAAATAAAAAAATATTTCCATGGGGAAGGGGAAGGGGAAGGGGAAGGGGAAG
>NW_010325587.1:16439-19930 GCF_000700745.2 Antrostomus carolinensis | reverse complement strand
GAGGGGTGCGGTGCTGAGGGGACTCCTGTCAGTCTGGGACCTCTCGGCATACAGAGTGTGGGAAGGGAACAGCCTCTGTGGGTGTATTTCATGTGACTCGGTGAAAAATGGTGTGGGACGGAGCGGGATTTGTGGGGGGCAGAGCCCTGCAGCACCGCAGGGAGGAAGCCGTGGAAGGAGCTCGGCCAGGGCCTTGCCCCAGCGACTGAGACACTGAACAAACAGTTCTGGGCGGCAGCAGAGGATGTCTGAGCTGAGCAGTCACACATGAGCCTGGGCATCAGTCCTACAGTGATTTTCTGGCCTGCTGACACAATTAAACTCACATTTGTAAGGTTAGGACGTGGTAAGGCGTAGCAACAGTGGTCTAAGTTTCAGAGGTTATGCGTCCTCCGGAGACAACAGATGTAACGTGCTCTCTTCATCCATGAACCGCAGAGGCACTCATCTGGTATGGGCTGTTTCAGCATCCCTGCTGTTCCCTGAGGATGCTCTTCTGTTACAAAGAGTATCTAGGCCAAGATGGACAGAGCTTAGAGCATCCCCATCCAGTTGAAGGTGTCCCTGCTCATTCCAGGAGGGTTGGACTAGGTGACCTTTAAAGGTCCCTTCCAGCCCAAACTCATGTGTGATTCTATGATCATGCTTCAGTGAGGAGCTAGCTGTAGTGTTTTGAGGTTGCTGCTTTAGAAACAGAGGGCTATATCAGTAAAACATCAGACATCATTGACAGGCTTACTTATCCTGTGTCCCAGATAATGCTTTTCATTCTGAAAACAAGGTTTTATGATTCTGATGTTTTACCTTAAGAATTTTTCGTTCCTCAGAAGCTGTGCAAACAAAATTAAGACATGAAATTCTGTTTTAATTGTAGCTAGTTTCCTATTTTCTAGTGGCTTTGCTTGCCTTTTTTAAAAAAAAAAAAATCTGGAAATGTAGGTAATTTTGTAACTAGACCTTAGGTTTTATGGGCCTGAACTGAAGTAGGCAAATCTGTGATCCAGCATGAAGCTGGGGTGAACCAATGAGAAGATGAGGGCCCAAGTGTCAGGAGAGTTTCTTTAAACACAGATGTACCATTGACCTTCTGACAGTAACTTTGTGACGCCAGTGGTTATTTGGCACCCAGTTCTCACTTGTGTTTCGAAAATCTTGCTCTTTACCAAATTTCTCTGTGTTCTCCTTGACATTAATCACTTGCCACTGCCTAGTAAGTAACGCAATGGAAATAGATCTTAAGGAATTTGTAGATTTAGTAATATTTTGGACTAGTCTGTGAAACAAGTTGCAGTAATAGATTCTGGGGTGGAATAGACATTAAAGTTGTGTTACCCCTTCCCTTCCAAAATGTGTGTCCCCGCAGTGCCAGTATAGATTATATAGGGCATAGTCTGTCCAAGCTGCTCTGAGCCAATAAAATTCTGTCATTTATTTGCAACTTGTATTTGCTTCTTTTAAAACCACTGTTTGAGAACTGCAAGATCAAAATTTGGGCCTTGATTTGGGCCTAAACCCATGCTGACCAAACTTACATTTCATTGATTTTGAAAAGTTCCTTATTCTCTGCGTTACAAAAGAATACATTCTGTTCTGTGCAGTTGTTGCATATTGTTCATGGAGTAGTGGCAAGGTCCATTTGCACCAGTGAGCTAAAAGGTACAGGTACTGAAAGGCTAATACCTTGAGGAAAGTATATTCCAGTGAAAGATGGAAGCACTTTCAGGTCATTTTAATGTGGAAAGTGTAAAGAGTTTACTCTTTCTCTCTCTCTTTTTTTTTTTTTTTAAAAAAAACAAGCCTCTGGTAGTTTTCTCTCATTCAACAGTATGTGGATTACAGCAAGCTGGCAGTCTTTTGGGAAAGTAAAATGGGGGAAAAAGCTGGAAAAAAAGAAAGGACTCCAAAGCTTAATTTCCACTTAATTGTCTTGTATTCAAAATGTATGCAGTATGTCGGTAATTTATAACACACTGGCTGTTCTCATTGTAGTATGGATGCAGAATTAGAATGTATTACTTCAGAAATTGCAATTCAGTTCTGTTGTTGTATAATTTAACTTCGAACCATGTATATTTTGAATTTTATTAAAAATAAATGTGAATTAGTATTTTGTGCCTTTGTCTTTTTAAGGTGTCATGGAAAAACTTGGGCTTGGTCCAGAGGTCCTTCTACAGGACAATCCCAGACTCATCTATGCTAGACTTACTGGATTTGGCCAGACAGGAAAATATGCCAAGTCTGCAGGTCATGACATCAATTATTTGGCTTTATCAGGTAGGCTGTAAAATTTCCTGTCAAATAAGGCTTTTTCAGCTCTTAAGTCAAGACTGAAGAATGTATTGAAAGGTTATTTGCAGATAGCTCAAAGTGCATGAGGCGCAGTCTGATGAAACAGCCGAGCAGATCTGAAGCATCTGTCAGTGAAAGGCGGGTTTCCTTCTCTTCCCGTGTGCTTCTCCCCGCTCCTTTCTCTCCAGTCAGCTCTGGCACTTACTTAATTCTTCTGTAAACTCCCTCACAAGTCACAAACTGGCCAGGAGAAATGAGGATTTTGTTCTGCGAGGTTATTGAGGTGAAGCAGTTCATTGAGGGATCCAACAAACATAAAAAGTCAGTACAAGAAAGGAGGAAACATGGGCTGGACAGGCTGCTCGTTTTGGCAGCAGCAGTGAACTGTTAGGCTGGATCAGCTTGTCTTCTCAGGCTGCACAGTGTTTTCCTTCCTTTGAGATGTTTTATATGAATAAAGTTTTTATCTTTGAAGAGAGGACTGAAGTTTTTATGCATGTTTGTCTTTCTTAAAAGCCTCTCTCCCACAAAATCTGTGTGTTTATAACCCCAAAAGGGCTACAGATTATTTTACATGTTTGCGAGCAGCTTTTTTTAGTGAAGAAAAACTAGGCAGCCTAAGCCATTTGAGCTCTTGGACTTTTCTCCTGTAAATATCTCTCCATTGATACCAACTAGTTGATCATCTAGTTCCAACCCCCCTGCCATCAACAGGGAAGGTGATCTTTAAGGTCCCTTCCAACCCAAACCATTCTATGATTCTAACTGACAGTAGGCTTAAAATAAAGCGGCAAAGCGATGTTTCCTTAAGGTGTTGTAGACAGTGTGCTGTTTTTAACTGTCATTCTTCTCCCAGTAGTATGCACTAACAAACAATTAACAAAACTAACAAAATTACCCAGCTCAAGTGGTAGCAGTCAGTGCGTCATGCGTGGCCATGCCTGCTGCTGCTCACACTGCTACTGTCTCTGCTGCTTCTCCAAGCCTGTGAGGGAGGAGAGCAAATGGCCCAAAACTTCTTGGATTCCCACCGGATAAAGAATTTCTTCTAGCCCCAGCAAAAGGCCAGAGCAGAGGCCACTGCAAATGATGTGATCTGGTATCACCTACTCCAGACAGTTACTGTGTTGTGGAGTTAAGTTTCCTCAGGGATAGAAAGGATGCCTTGTTTGAAACGCTTTTGACTTCATGTCCCGATGATT
>NW_010325587.1:15754-16395 GCF_000700745.2 Antrostomus carolinensis | reverse complement strand
AAGAATCAGTGCAGAAACAGTGTAGTCCATCACTGCTTTCGATTGAGTACATTCTGTTTACAAAAATAAGTGGTTTTTTCTCTGGAGCTGACTTAAGCAGTAGTATTTTGGTTAGGGCTATCTTCCTAAAATTAAATCATTTTGCTTGGAATTTCACAGGTCAAGTTTTTTCTGCCTACTAAAAGGAAATAGGACAAGGTTTTTGTGAGGTACCATTCCTCAAAAATGACTTATATCCTGAGTATTTTTCTGATGAGGTGTGGGTTTCTTTAACTAAGAAATGGCTTGTGTTAGAATCTCCAGATAATATGGTTATCTGCTGATGCCTGTGATGACCTTTAGACTTAAAAGTGAGGTTTTAGTCAGCAACAGGGCTTTATGCTTGCATAAAGCAGGCTTTGGAAACTTCTTTTTACTGCACACTCAGTTGCTTGCACTTAGGAAGTGCATTAGACCACTAGCTAACTACACAGTCTGTCAGAATCAGGCATTTCTCAGGAAGTTTTGACTCTGTGTGCTCCAAGTCAAAACTGTATGAGGTTTGGGCTGCAACTAACTGTATGAGATTCAACAAGACCAAGTGCCTGGTCCTGCACTTGGGTCACAACAACCCCATGCAACGCTACAGGCTTGGGGAGGAG
>NW_010325587.1:0-15378 GCF_000700745.2 Antrostomus carolinensis | reverse complement strand
GGGTGTGTGTCTTTTCTCCCAGGTAACTAGTGATAGAACAAGAGGCAATGGCCTTAAGTTGCTCCAAGGGAGGTACAGATTGGGTGTCAGGAAATAACTTCTTCACTGAAAGGGTTCTCAGGCACTGGCATGGGCTAACTAGGGAGGTGGTTGAGTCACCTTGCCTGGAGGTGTTTGAAAGAGGCTAGGTGGGGTGCTCGAAGATATGGTTTAGTAGTGGGCAGGCACAGTTGGACTCCATGATCTCAGAGGTCTTTTCCAACCAGGCAACTCTATGATCCTGTGAAGTCTCAGACCTTAGGCTACAGGCATAGGATAGACATGATCATACTGCAGAGTTTCTTGCTTGCCCAGAGGGGATTGGTTTGAGGGAACTACAAAGAGAATGGTGACAGTACAGAGGTTGTTCAGGGTGGCAGAGAAATGCTAACAGATTCAAAGCTCCATCTGAAGTAAACTGGCTTAGCCTTTGCTCTATTCCCTTTCATTTCTGCTTAATTTCTGGCATGAACATAGGCTCCCCATATCTATGTTGCATGCAATCAGAGGTAACCTTTCTGTGTTATTCACCTGTTCCTCTTATACACAACCTGTTCTTTCCAAAAGGCAGCTGAAGAGGGAGGATAGGACTGAAGTGCAGTTGTCAGTGTGAAATCCTTTGTTATCGTTATTAATTCATGGATTATGTGCACAGAAGACTGTACATCTGCATTTTTACTTTAAAAGATTCAAAGAACAATTTACCAAAGTTGCTTTGAGACATGTTCATAACACATATTGAGCTTTTATGGGGGAGGTTCTATGCATGTACAAAGTGCTAATGTAGAATTACTGCACACAAGTTTTTTGGGATTAAGTTTTGTCCCTATATGGCCAAATTATCAATGGTTTATCAGGAAGACTTTTATTAATCTCTTTAAATGCATCTTTTCTAATATAATTTCATATATTCTATTCTTTTGTGAAGTAGAGGGTGACTGTTCCTAAGACACTGCTGATTAGAGAGAGAAAACTGTAGTAGAAGTTTGCTTTATCCCTTGTTTACTTGCATGGATTGAAAAGAATTAAGCTTTTAATTGTAGAAATGTAGACATGAATGTTTATAATTAATTTTATATTTGCTCTGTTTACTCTACTGTCAGGTGTGCTGTCAAAGCTGGGTAGAAAAGATGAAAATCCGTATGCACCCATAAATCTTCTAGCTGACTTTGCTGGCGGAGGCGTCATGTGCGCAATGGGCATTGTTACAGCCCTTTATGAACGTACCAGATCTGGCAAAGGGCAGGTCATTGATGCAAGTATGGTAAGTTTGGTCTCGAGGAAGGTGGGGTTTCTTAGGTTTGCTTGGTTGTTTTTTTCCTAAGTCTGTAAAAGGGAGGAACCCAGAGCTATTTGTGAGGTTTAAAACTGAGAACTTGGGAAAGGGAAAGTAAGTAAGCTTGTAAAATGGCGGCGTGTCTTCACCTTCACATATCACTGGTGCCATAACATCCTTATGACATGGGACACATACTGTGGCTTTCCCCCTGTGCCATTCTCTATCTTCCCTCTTACCAGTCTGCCTTCTTCGCAAAGCATTAGCAATATATATTTGATGAGTAAGTTTGTTTTTTGGAAACAGGGTGTATAATAAACAGTTAACTTCATGCATCACAACAAAAATTATCATCCTAATAAAATAAAGAATTGCATTAGCTTTATCCAAGATACATCTGCTTATGAATTTGTGAGAGGTCATGTCTTATTAGAAGCACTGTCCCCTCAAATAATTACACTGCCATGGATTATTGCCATAAAGCCAATTTCAAACACTTTGTGTTAATGTGCCGTAAAAGAAATGAAACGCTAAATTAGCTTTATAATGAATGCTATGGATTTTTTCACTGCAAGACCATCCACTTACACACGGAGCAAAAATACATATTTACATTTATCCCTGAAACCTATTATTATCTGCAGGTTTTTTTTAAATTTCTTTCTGGTTTCGTTTCTAAAGGGCATTGTAATTAAAACTGGACCTCCCTTCGAGGTGTTGGGATACAGGGAAGGCTATGATTTGGACTTCAATGTAAATTGCCAAAAAAAAAAAAAAGAATTGAAAAAAATCCCTTTGTTGAAGAGGTCTTGAAAGTAGGAGAATTGGAAGAGGTGTTAGCTATCTTGACTTGAGTCAGTTTTTGACAAATTTGCATTACAGTCTCAGAAGCAGTCAATAGCATTATGGTCTAGCTGAAAATTCTGTAAGATCACTGCAAAACTGGTTTAATGTTTTCACCCTGACAAGAGTTATTAGCAGTGGGTTGTCAAAATGAAAAACTTATCAAGTGAAGTTCCACAGACTTTTTTTCAGTGTTTTCTCCAGTAAGCTGAATGATGGATGAGCAATTGTGTTTAGCAAATTTGCAGATGGTATTCATGTGGGAAGAACAACGAGTGTGTTGGACACTTGGATTAGAATTGAAAATGACCTTTTCAAATTGGAGAAATGACCTGAAAAAAATTGGCTGAAATTCATTGAGACCGCTGCTCTGTGGTTCTCTTAGACAGAAACAATTAGCTGCACAAATGCAGTGTGAGAACAATTGGCTGAAGTACAATCCTGGGGGTTTGTAGTAGTCACAAGCTGAACATGAGTCAACAATATCGTGCTGTTATAAAACACACATACACTGTATTAGGTTGTATAAACAGGAAATAGAGCCAGCAAAGTTTCTGAAGTTATTCTAATCTCTTTCAACATTTATAAGGCCTCAGGAAAAGACTGTTTCTGATGCTGGCCATCATCTTTCCAAAAAAAATGACCAATTTGAGGAAGTCTGAGAAACACAAAAAAAAAAAATTGATTGTGAGTCTAAAAACATGACCTACAAAGGAAAATTGAAGGAGTTTGTGTATTTGTGAAGCAAAAGCTGTGGAGATTTGTGACAAGTCTTCAAATATTTAAAAATATATTTCTTGTAGTTTGGAGTATTACCATGTTTTCACTATTGATACTTTAAGTCGTTAGAAGAATTTGTTACGAGAAGAATCAATGTAAGTCTGCTAATTTCCTAATGAGATCTCTGGCTCATTGGGAATGGAATGTGTTGTGGTTTTTTGTGGGGGTTTTTTAAGCCCTCAAAACGTCTCTCTTTAACTTTTTTCTTGTCTCATACTTGTGGAATTTACAGTTCCCCACTGATGTTCCTGGTGTCCTGTGAAATGGATGGAATATTGTCCAGCATCACTGGATGTACTTTACCTGGCATTTTGTCATGTTTCTTTCACTTGAACAGACTTCCAGTGAGACAGTTGATGAAAAACATACATGCATCATCAACAGCAGACAGTTAAATAGACTGGGTTGATGAGGCTGTTTTTATATCTAAGTTTGTTTCATGGAAGTAGATGTTTTTAAAATCACAGTACCGCAGCATTTCAGCTGCCATTCCATTTTACCATTCTTTTTTTTATTTAATAGGCCTATTACTTCAGTTGTTGTACAGTTTAGGTAGTCTTAATATGTTAATGACTCCAACACATGGTGGAATTTTCTATGGTAGAGGAGGGAAGATGAATTGCTTTTTTAGCAGCTTTGTGTCATCAAGATTACTTCTATTAAGTTTTCATCTTCTTTGATTGTTTTACTGACCACTTGTTTGTTTTTTTTCCTTTTACAACAATGTCTATTTTTCTGAGGTCATCTAAAAAAATAATTATTTCTTGTCTTTGAGGTTAGTAATTCTTGATTGAGGTCCACATTTTTGTGATAGAAGAATTTGTTATTTATCTTTTACTTCTAATTAGTATGCTGAAAGTTGAAAAATTGCTTGGGAGCATTCTTATAATCAGTAATGTACACATGAGGAACTGCTCTCATTAGTGAAGCTAAACTGATGCAAAAAAAGGCTAAAGAAGATCAGACCAAGGGCTAGATTTGCATCGCCTGTTCAGGGTGTCCAGTGTTATTGTTGCTCTGCATAAAAAGTAGACACTGGGCCCTGTGTTTCAGCTGTCTACCTCAGAAGAATTAAATCACTGCTCTGATTGCTGTCTCTTCTCATTGACTCTGTAGGGATCGTAGGTATCTTGCAGTGAGCCTGATAGTTCCTGTCTGCTGAGTAGGATGTGGAGTGGACACGGCGGTGTGATAGGTCGGCACAATTGTACATCTGCAGTCTTGCACCACACTGGAACAGAGGCGTGTGAGTCAGGGCCACACTTTTAAGTTCACTCCAAATGCAGACACTGAGCCTTCCACTGATGGTAGGCATCTGACCAAGCGTGACTCACTCTCTGTGAAAAGACAGCCACAGAAGAAGATGGTGGTAATGATCACTTGCATAATAGTCTCATGGCAAGAGCATTTAGGCTGTCCAACAGGAAATTGGGGTTCCAGGTTTTTCTCAGCCTGGAGGTATTCAAAACCAAAACTCCCACATCCTAGAAGAATTCATCAGTCACGAGGATAAAGATTAGGTTGGTGTGGATTCATTCTCCATTTTGTTTGAATTATTTCACTCTGCAGAAAGAACTGAAGACTTGTGGAGCAGACTGGTCACCCAGCAGGGTGGTGCCTCTGGATTCTTGTCTGTGCCTCAGAGACTGCTGGTGCTCTTAGCATCAGGGAGCCTTTAAGTAATCATTCTGCAATTAGGCTTAAGTGGATTCTCCCCATGTTGTCCTTTTCATGTTTCAAAAGAAAGTGACCACATTAGTGTGTGTCATGTGCTTTGAGCCTGTCTTTGGAGGTTTGGTTAGGATGTGAGATGCCTTTTTGCTTGTCTCTTGAGTTGCAGTAGATCTCAGGCAGAAGCTAGCTGTCCAGTTGCTCAGCCAGGGATATTTCTGAAGTCCCTATGCTAGTCCAAAACAGAGCTATTTTATTTTAAGTGTTTCCAGCTTAGGTCACTGTACGTAGGTATTGTGATTAGTTCTGTCAGCACCAAAACCTAATTTGCAGTTAGAGCTTATTCTGGTATTATCCTCATCTATTAATATACTTACTTCTGATGTTTTTTGTGTATTTTTTTGTTAATATGAGCAGTGCAAGATCAAATCATTAGTAAAGTAAAAACACTGTTTTTATATCCTTGCAATCATTTTGCAAACATCTAGATGATGTACTCATATGAAAGCACTTTAATTTACTTCAGCGTATGATCAGTAGGGCAGAGGTATTTCCGTCCTTGTGGCAGATACTTGAGAAAGAGGCTAATACACATTAAATGAAGAAACCTTTGTGAGTGCATATTTCAAAGAAACGCGTGTTTTAAAATCTTGCTTAGAAAGAAACTAATAGGTCTTTCCACATGAAAATTCAGTAGCTTTTTATTTTGGTACAATCTCTGTGCTTTTCTCTATCAACAATATTAGGTTAATTTTACACAGTTGAAAATGTGAATCGAAATGATGCCCAAAATGATACAGCTCAGATCTTTCTCTGTTGGACTGTCTCTGGCCATATTGTGTTACTGCCTCATCCTCTCTTACAGTTTGTGTAATGCAGTTGGAAGAAAATGGATTCCACTGGTGAGCCAAACTGTAGGATGTGATTTTGCTTGAAAAGACTGGTACAAGCTTGGTAATTATTGAAAGGCTGAACAAACTGAATTTTCATTTGGTTGTACTCCACATAACCAAAATTTTAAGGAGCAAATTGGAACAAGATTAATCATGGTTTCTAGTGCTGTATTCATCAGACACTTGTGTATTTAGAGATTACCTTGCTATGTTTATGTACTTGTCAGTGATGAGAGTGGGAGAATAATTTTTGTTTTAACTTACTGATGGAGGTGAGCTTCCCAGTTCCCATGGTATAAGACAGCTTTAACCTTTGATTGCCTTCCAGTTTTCTTCTAAAAATAGCAGTCTTATTATAATCAGTAAATTCAGAGAAGTGAATGTTGAGATAAAAATTTGATACTTACAGGATTGGTATAGGCATCTTGATTTCCAGACATGTAGAAGCCTTGATAGCTGTCAGATACTTAATGTTCTGTAGAGCCAAGCAACTTGTCCCATCACCTAAAATGACTTACATTCTCTGTGTGAACTCCTAATGATTATAAACTTGCTAAACTAGAAAACTGGAGGTGTTGGAAGTTTGTTATCCATCTGAAGCTGCATTATTACATTTATGCCTCTTCTTTTTCTCTAATTTTAGATTATTTCACATATGCAGTATAAACAGTAATTGAAAATTTTAAGAAATTAAACTGCTTGTCAGAGATTTTGTCATTAAGAATCTTAACAAAGGACAGAACTGGTATTAGTTTTTGTTGGTTTGTTTCATGTAAAATTGGTAACATGCCAACTAATTTACTGAAACTGTTACTTTTTCCTGTAAATATTCAAGGTGGAAGGAGTAGCATACCTAAGTTCTTTCCTGTGGAAATCACAAAATTTGGGACTTTGGAACAGATCTCGAGGTGAGAACCTGCTAGATAGCGGTGCGCCTTTTTACGAAACCTACAAGACCTCCGATGGAAAATTCATGGCTGTTGGTGCCATTGAGCCTCAATTCTACGAGCAGTTAATAACGGGTAAGTAGCTTGGAGCAGTTGTTTCCTATCAGCAAAGCATGATTGAGTGAATTCTTTAATCCTTGATTTTGATTCATGACATTGGTTGTGTTTGCTTCCTTGTAAAAGCCAAACATTACTTGAAACTAACTGGGTCATAGTGGATCAGTTTAGTTTACTTTCTTCTACCATGGATTGGTTTTTTTTTTCATCCCTTCTTCACCTTACCCTCAGAAACTACACTGAAATTACAGGTTTTCTTCATCAGTTACGGTCATGGTAGTCTGTGGCATATCTGAAGCACTAAACAACTATTTTTGGAAAATGCTTTTTTCAAAGGATTGCGAATATACTTTAAAAAGGACACCTAATTCTTTGGTGTTGCAAATAAAATTTCAAGCAGTTTCAGTTATTTGTGCTTTTTTTAAAAAAAATAAACTTTTAAAATTGTTTCAGAAATTAATGTTCATTGGAAGTAGTTCATAATATTTCTTGATAGAATGGAATTTTTTTAAAAGCAAAGTCAGCTTTATAAATTAATATCCACCGCACAGTTTCAGAATGCTTTTAGTGTCCAGCTGTGGATATAATTTTTATATTTGGCTGAAAACTCTTTAAATATGACTATAAAATATGATTTATCTGTTTGAGAAATTAGAGTGGGGCATGCAAAATAATTGTGTGAAGTTTAAACAGAAATTTGCGGATGCATCTTTACCTTTGAACTGTTTGTGTGCTCCAAGCTTTTGATCAGATGTGCTCTTAACTTCTTTCTGGTTACTTAATTTAAAAATAATTTTTTCTGTTGTGCTCCTTTGGTAGGTTGCTATGTTTTCCATATGGAATTTATGAAAATACACAAAATTCACAAAATGATTTGGTATTTATTCTCTCTGCATTATTTCTGAATACGAAGGATATAAAAAGTTCTCAATCTAATTTTAGTTTTGCCTAATGACTAGAAGGAATACCAACAAAGGATACACCTGAAGTGGAGGTACCAGTGTTATGTGAACCCCTTTTGTACATCCATGAGTTGCATGTTACAAATCTTTGCTGAGTGAGGGTGGCAGTGGAGTAGCTCCTTATTCTTGCTCAGTCTCTCACCACTGATTATTCCTGGAATTGTAGCATGCATACTGATTTCAGTTGGGACAGAGTTAAATTTCTTCATAGTAGCTTTGATGGGGCTATATTTTGGATTTGTAACACTAATATTTTAGTTACTTCTGAGCAGTGCTTATACAGCTTCAAGGACTTTTGTGCTCCTCACGGTGCTTCACCAGTGAGTAGGTTGAATGGACACAAGAAGCTGGGAGGGGGCACAGCCGGGACAGCTGAGCCCAACTGACCAAAGGGATATTCCATACCATATGACATCATGCTCAGCAGTAAAACTGGGGGGAGGTTGGCAGGGGGCCACTGCTCAGGGACTGACTGGGCATCAGTCAGTTGGTGGTGAGCAATTGTTTTCATTTGCATCCCTTGTCTTTCTTGGGTTTTGTTTTCCTCTTTCTTTGTTATTATTTTCTCTCCTCTTTTCCTTACAATTTGTATTATTATTTATTTGTAATTATTAAACTGTTGTTATCTCAACCCATAAATTTATTTCTCACATCCTTCCAATTTTCCCCTCATCCCACTGAGGTGAAGGGGTGTGAGCGAGCAGCTCTGTGTTGCTTAGTTGCCAGCTGGGGTTAGACCATGACAGTTCCTCTCACAGGCAGTTACTTAGCCAGCTCAGCCATAGTCAGCTACGTTTTGCTGACAGGAGCATAGTCAGTGCCAGGGCCTACACTTCCAGGAGTTTTTGAAATTCAGGAGCAGGGTAAGATGAAATGAAGGTATGGGGTTGTAAGGTGGGGTATGCCTTTGGTGAACAGGATCCCAAAGAGAGATCTTGTTCTGTAAGGTTTGGCTTTGTTCTCTTGCAACCTGTGGTGTTCCCAAAGAAAGTTCTTGCACATCTCTGGCTGTAAAGGGCTGCTTCTCTGTGTAGCTTAAAAAGGGCTGTGCAATTGCCTAGAATATCCAAATTGGTATGTGCTGATACATGAAATGCATAAGGCAGGGTCCTGGAGTGAGTCAGGGACATGTCCAGCATTATGTGCTGTCCCTAGATCAGATGTCGAGTTTGGAAGAGACATGTCCTTGGCTGAAGAAGTGGGAACTTTGTCCTTCATTGTCCTGAGAATAACTTGTTTGCCAACTGCAGTTCTAACTGCAGTTCTTGATCTTGAAAAAGAAAGTATAGCTGATTATTCCACACTTTGCAGTACTTTGAAATGTTATTCTCCAGTCTCTTGAGGTTTTTTTGCTTGCAGGAAATGGAGCTGGAAGACAAAAATAAATATAAAACTGTATCAAAGTAAAATGTAAACCATTGGTCTGGAAGTTAGGGAATTTGGAATTCCAATATATGTCTTCAGGGAGAATGCCTATATTAAATACAAAGGAAAAAAGAAAAGAATAAAGCTGCTTACTCAAATACCCATATGTTTGGCTTGAAATGATCAAACCCTGGCCTGCAGTATTCATGGCTGCACTATTTTATTCTTCTCTAGAGATTAAGTTCAATAGCATGTACTTTTAAGCTACAAGTGGGATGGAATCTATATTTGTTAAAAAATAAAACAAATTCTGTAATGGAGTCTGGTCTTGTTTGTCATTTTTCTTCTCAATGAACCTTTGCTGGATGCTTCAGCCTTCTTCTGATTGTCATTGCTACAGGGCAAGACTTGGGCTTTTCTCTTCTAACCAGCCAGACAGCTTATCTAGAAAGAAGCCTGTGATGGGTGAATGCAGTGGTCAGGCAATGTAACATAATTGTTGGCCCGTCTCTGATATTTAGATAACTCTTTGCTAAGGAAAATAATAAAATTCTCTGTTTTCATCTTAGTTATTTCTCAGAAATGTAGAGCATAAAGTTGGAGCAGCAACTATGAATTCATCTGCCTGTATTGGGGCATCCACATCAGACAACTTTATTCCTTGTGCTTACAATGCACAGAAATGGCTTGATTTTAACAGCTGAAGTTTCAGAAATAGTTATTCCAGCTATAAAGATCAGGTGTATCTGTTTTTAAGTAGGCCACAAGTGTAATCACAGCTGCGCTTGTGTTTCAGACTGTTTCTGCCATATTTTTAAAATCCAGCATACAGACTACAGTCCTCTAAGAAAATTTTGCTTTTTGCCTTAATTGTATCACAATCCTTGCTTGCTTACAGTCAGTAATTTTTGTTTGTTTATTTTGTGGAAGTGTGTAGTTTAATGTATCAGACTGAACTCAAGATTTTTTTGCAATACATTTAAAATAAGTGGACTTTCTTCATTGTATTTTAGGTGCATATTATGAATTGTTCAGATTTTCACATAAGAAATATTTATCACCTTCAGTAGTTATGGTTGCAAGCTTTCTGAAGCAGTAGCATACTAAAGTTGAACAGCAGATCCTTCTTGTGGCTTAGGGATTTTTTTCTTTCTGGGATATCTGTTGCAGAAATGCAGTTAGGGATTTAAGCCTTTGAATGTTATAGGCAAGAAAAAGCTGCTTGTGAGAATTGTATTGCTCTTTGACAAACCCGAGGAGCTTTGACTTGGGCTGAGTCATCTGTTCAAGGCATTAATTCCCTACTTTGAAGTAGTTTTAAAATGGTATGTTCCAGTTACAGTTTCCATAATTTTATTTCATACTTTTTTCCCGTAATTCTGATCCGTTCTGCTGGTTTACAATTTGGTGCTCTTCCAGATAAAATACGTTCAAAAGCCGCTTTCTGTGTCTCTGTCCATATTCAGAGAGTAGGTTACTTTTACCACTCCTATATAATGAGAACAGAAGGATATGGGTGTTGCAGATGTAAGAGTTGGAGATTTAAAGATTGAAGAATTGAGAAAGGACATGATTTCTGAACCATTTGTCACTGCTCACAGGATTCTAGTTAGCAGAAGTGAAGTTAATTTCCTTTTGGTTTTAGTTCACTTCAGTGTTTCCCTGAAGAATTAAACCCAGTGCTGGACCAAGGTGCAGTTAATGAAGTTAATGACATGGCAAGGAAGGTTCTGAAGGGGTCTGCAGATGGAAACTAAGTTTAAGAAAATACAGCGTCTTAGTTAGAGGAGATTGTTGGCTTTGTAGATGATGCTCAGCAGGGAAAATTAAGTTTCTGCTTATCACAAATTTATTAATTTTTTTAAAAAATGGTTATATGGGAAACTGAAACTATATAAAATAGAAATGGTAAATAGTTGCTGTAGCAGCTCTAGTATTAGAAGTTGTATTCTGGCTCACTATAGACTATTTGCATCTTATGAAAAATCTGATTTAAGAAGCATGTGCTACTAATGTCAAGTCTCAATGTTTTGATAAAAAGAGACAGAATGTCTTCCAACCGACCTGTAAATTGCTGCTGCATGTTTCTCTTATTTTTTAGCAGTATGTGCTTAGTATTGCTGTAGCCAGGCTATAAGAGGCCTGCAGAGCACAGTAAATTTTGTGTATCAGTTGAGAAGTAAAGGTGTGGTTCTGTGTTGGCATGTCATGTAAACTCGGTTACATAAGGTAAACTTACTATCAGTTTCCATTGATGTGAAAAGCACTAACAGTCACTGAAGTTCTGAACACATATTTGATAGTACTCCTTTCATACTACTTTGGTACTCCTACATTGTGTGACTTCTATTTAAAAGGAAGTAAAAAAAATTAGGAAGCACTGGAAAAACAAACATAGTTTACATCATCATTATGAAGGGTTTCCACAGGGCTCTCCGTTTTGTGGTTGTAAAGTATTGTGTACTATATTAAAAATCTGCTAATGCACTGAATTCAACACAACGTTATTAAGACGTGCACTCTGGACGAACAGTTTCCTCATTACATTTTAGACACCTTTAGTTACATACAATATTAAGTTTTATTTTAATTTATTTATCATGATAAGCCTTAAACATTGTACAAATACTGCAAAGGTCCAGGCTCTTGCTGCACCAAAACACTTGTAGTTGTGGTAATTAAATAGATAAACCTGGATTACAGCATTACAGTTATGGATGCATTTGTAGCAATACTCTGGTAGTACTCTGGGTCTGATCAACCTTCTGCTGAACTGTCACTTTCTGAAAAATTGTTTAATTTCAGAAAATTTGAGCAGAGAAAAGAATTTACAAAAAATTCACTACTGTCTTGGAATGTTCTAAAGTTCAATTCTCTTTCAGAGTGGGAATGAATTATATTTAGAGAGAGAGAGGGAGAGCACAGTGGCATACAATTTATGGCTGTGATTTGGGCCAAAACTAAGGATTCCCATACCAGATGGCTCTATTCAGTCATGTTGTGGCAACATAATTTCAAAATTACTGTGCTATGAGCATACAATTTTGAAAAGAAAATCAGCAAGTTCAAACAAAATCCTGAACAAAGCTCTGCTAGGTATCCTAAATAATCTTTTAAAATAGTATGGCTGAAAGACTGTAATAAACTGTTTATTTCCAACATACCAAAGCACCTTTGCTTATTTATCTAATGAATTTTACTGTTTTCTCTCTCTTGAAATAGGTGCCTAATTTTAGTGCAGTTTGCCTAAGAATTTCTGTAGAAATAGAGATTTTAATTTGTTGCATTAATAAATGATGTGCAGATTTATGTCAATACAGTGATAGCATTTAAAGGAGACTTAAAGCTATATAATTATAAGGAGACTTAATTTTTAATTTTTCAAAAATAATTATTTCAGAGCTGTATTGGGGTAGGTTACTGGGCTTTTCTAAACAAAAATCCCTAGATGAAAACTTGAACAAAAACCGTTGGAAATAAGTTATGATTGCTTTAGCAGATATTCTGTATAAAAGATGCCTTGCTTTTGATTATACTGGGTGAAATCTGTCATCCTGTGGTATCCCAAACAATTCTGCGCTGTGTAATTGTTTCCTCGTTGACTCAGTCACTCCTGCTGTGATTCTGTTCATCTGCACCACAAATGGTTAGCACAAGCTGGAAAATGAGAAGCTATAGTGCTTAAATGCTGTTGGTTTATGCTATTTAAGGGTGAATTCTTCAGTGGTCAATGGAAAATGAGCATGTAATATTAAATTCCAGGTTCTGCGTGTTTTTCTATTTTGCTAGAGCATGTACGGTTAGGTTCAGCCAACTTTCCATCTGGCACGTTCTTCAAATACAGTTGTGAAATGGGATAATGGTAGAGCCAGTTCATGTTGGACTGGCTACTAGAACTGAAACCATAATTAATCAGCAAATAAATACTTACAAACAATGTTTCTAATTGACAGGGTTTCATGCGTTGAGGCAGAATCTCAGTGTGTTGTTAATTACCTTTACTTATTGTGGAAGGTAAATTTGCCTCACCTAGTTTTTAAGTAACCTATATAGTACTGTTCATCTTTAGTATTATAATTTGAAGATTAATAATCAAATTAATTTTGAAAGCATTGTTAGCTTCTATTTAATTATGGATGCTCAGCCAGTATCAGTAATCTTCAGCTGATCTTTTTTTAGGATGCTATGAATGGTTATGAAGAGTACATCGTAAGTTTAGTGATTTAAGGTGCACATGACTTGGTAACTCGATAAGGACTGATGTTTACCTTGTAGTAATACTTATCCTGATATCTGTAGGAATCTCTAATGTGAAAATTCTTATTCTGTCTTTGACTGTGTTGATTTTCTTCTAAACATGAACAACCTGAAGGGTGTATTTCTGAGTCTGCAGACTGGCAATTTCTCTGTGTTTTATTTTGCAGTATCAAAGTACGATTCCAAAGCATGTATTCATTTTCAGAGCTACTATTTAAGAATCTTATGATCAACAGTGAAATTCTTAAATAATAACTTGGGTGAGCCTATGAGCCCCAAGAAGTGCATGTAGTAGAGATTATGAGCAGAAGAAGGAACTTAAAGAGCAGAATAATGGACTTTATCTTTCTTTCTTCTCGCTTCAGTGTTTCAGTAGCTATATGTCTACCCCCCTCCATGATAAGGAAGCTGTAGAAACAGAAGATACAGAAAGTTTCTTCTGCCTATGTACAACTAAAGATGAGAGGAGTTCTGTGTAAATTCTACCTGCAATCAGGCTTCTAGTAGCCAAGCCTGCTAACAGTTGTAAGTCAGGAGCACAGGCGGTGTTTTCCTCTATCCTTTCAGTCACAGGGCATGATGAGGGAGGAGACAGGAAGAGCCAGCAAATCAATGCCTGGCTCAGAGACTGGAGTAATTTTCGGTTCTTTGAGCATGGGTGGGTGTACAGGGCACCAGGCCTGCTGGCATCTAGCAGGGGCCACCTGTATCATAGGGGGAAAAGGACCCTGGCTCAGGAGTTAGCAGGGCTCATTGACAGGGCTTTAAACTAGGTTTCAAGAGGGAAGGGGATAAAGCCAGCTTCAATGGAGGCAAGGCTGGGGCAGCACACGAGTGTTTGAGGGGTGCTGTGATAGCAGGGTCCTTAAGTCTGGTGTCCCAGGGATGTAAGAGCCAGGAATCCAGATGGCAGCAGAGAAACAAGGTGTTTGATGAGGCAGGAACCATAGAGGCTCCCAAGAATCACCATGAGGGAATTAGGGCTTCTCCCTCTGATAGGATGATGGGACCAGAAGCCCAGCTGAAGTGCATCTACACAAATGCACGCAGCATAGGCAACAAACAGGAGGAGCTGGTAGCCACCGTGCAGCAGGAAAACTATGATATAGCAGCCATCACAGAAATGTGGTGGGATGCCTCACATGACTGGAGTGCTCCAGTGGATGGCTACAAACTCTTCAGAAGAGATAGACAAGGAAGAAGAGGAGGTGGGGTAGCCCTTTATGTCAAGGAGTGTTTTGATTGCCTGGAGGTTAGTGATGGTGATGACAGGGTTGAGTGTCTGTGGGTAAGAATCAGGGGAAAGACCAACGAGGCAGATATCATGGTGGGGGTCTGCTATAGACCACCCAACCAAGGTGAGGAGGTAGATGAAATATTCTGTAAGCAGATAGGGGATGTCTCAGGATCACTGGCCCTTGTTCTTGTGGGGGACTGCAGCTTGCCAGATGTCTGCTGGAAATACAACACAGCAGAGAGGGGACAGTCTTGGAGGTTCCTGGAGTGTATGGAAGACAACTTCCTGACACAGCTGGTGAGGGAACCGACCAGGGAAGGTGCCCCATTGGACCTGTTATTCACTAACAGGGAAGGACTGGTGGGTGAAGTGGTGGTTGGAGGCCGTCTTGGGCACAGTGATCATGAGATGATACAGTTTTCTGTTCTTGGGGAAGTCAGGAGAGGGGTCAGCAGGATTGCTACCTTGGACTTTCAGAGGGTAGACTTTGGGCTGTTCAGGAGTCTGGTTGGCAGAGTCCCTTGGGAGACAGTCCTGAAGGGCAAAGGAGTCCTGTGGAAGAAGGGACAAGCAACTCATGAGGACTACAAGGACCTTGTGAGGCTATGCAGAGAGAAAATCAGAGTCCAGAGCCCAGCTAGAACTCAATCTAGCTGCATCAGTAAAAGCCAATAAAAAATGCTTCTATAAATACAGTAGTAACAAAAGGAGAGCTGAGGAGAATCTTCATCCTTTGTTGGATACACAGGGAAGCATTGTGACAAACCATGAGGAAAAGGCTGAGGTACTTAATGCCTTCTTTGTCTTGGTCTTTAATGGTAAGGCAGGCTGCTCTCTGAATACACAGGCCCCTGAGCTGGCAGACAGGACTGAGGAGCAGAATGATGCCCCCATAATCCAAGGGGAAATGGTTACTGACCTGTTGCACCACTTAGACATCCATGTCTGTGGGGCCAGATGGTATCCAGCCCAGGGTACTGAGGGAGCTGGGGAAAGTGCTCACCAAGCCACGCTCCGTCATTTATCGGCTGTCCTGGCAAACCAGGGAGGT
>NW_010325586.1:28518-45996 GCF_000700745.2 Antrostomus carolinensis | reverse complement strand
CCGGACACAGAGGCTGAAAGGAATGTGGAGTCCTTTGCTTTCTTTGCTTTGTCAGTTTTAAAACTGTAAATTATTCTGGGTTATTGTAATTTGCTGATGATATCTTCAAATTCTGCAGTCCAGATAAGAGGTCTCACTCAAAGTGCTCCTTACTTCAAACACTCACCACTCTGTTCCATGTACATTGTTGCAGGTCACAAAGGTGAGGTGCTTCCCAAGACAAGGAGTCCCAAAAGACATTTTCTAAGCTCTTTTGACTCATAAGACTCTATAATGGTCTCTCAAAAGGGCTTTTTATCAGTGATTCTAAAATTAGCTCTTTGTCCAGCCTGTAAAGTGGAAGTGAACGACATTGGGATTCGCCACCTTGGTGGGTGAGTGCTTTTTTTAATTGGAAGAAGGAAATTGCAAATGCATCTCCAAAACCATGATTTGAAGTGCTTCAGCTATTGATTGCAGTAGAAAGAGAGGGAGAGCCTGAGTGCTGTGCTTCTTCTTTCTCCTTCCTCTATCCTTTTCATTTTGAAGGAAGGTGGCAGTTGATGCTGTAGGTTTGCAAAAATGGATCTGATTAGGTTGACAGATCTATGTGCTCTAGACTGAGTCCCTCCATCCTCCATCTGTTGATTGATTCCAGCATGGTTGCAAGCATGAACCAGATGCTGAGTCACTCAGCCTTGTCAAAAGTGGGATCCTCCTCTATATGAACAAATGCAAGTAGTGGATGTCCGTGGAACTTTAATGTGGAAAAAAGATGTACATCTAAAGTTGGTGACAGTTAAGCAGGTGGTCTGAGGATGTCAGTTCTGGACTTGTAAATACCACTTTAATCCAGCTTCTAAGTAGAGAATTCTTTTGTGGATTCGGGCTTAAATGATTTCTAGTAGGAAGGAGAGTTAAACACTGAAATGAATTTTATAAAACAAGGTTGTATAATTTCAATTATCAGACATTTCTTACCTTGTGGTAGACATCCATCAGGACTGATTTATATACAGTAGAATCTCTCTTGGAACAGAGTGTGAATTGGATGCTATCTTGAGGTCTCTTCCAGCCCTACTTTCTGTAATCTAGACTTAGAATACAGCATTAACTGTTCTTCTATTCTGGCCTGCAAGTTGACGGTGGTTGCTTTGTTAGTGTGGCTTTTAATACAAACAGGCAGGTTGAAAAACTGCTGAGCATTGTTGTTCAGTCTCTCAAATTTTGAAGTCAGAAAGGAAACCTGCAAAAATGTCAGAGAATTGATCTGAAGATTCTGTTTCACTGTTTACTGCAGGAGACATGTCCCATCCTGATTTATATGCTATGAAGTTATATTAAGGCATATTCTGTGCCCTGGAGCAAAGCCACTGAGACCAATTAAGTCTCTGGATTAATGCTGGTACAACTGAGAGTGGAATCTGACTCAATGACTTATATGGAACTGCATAAATATGAAATGGGGCAAGTTTGTTTCATAAAAGTGTAGTTGATTCCAATATTTAAATACACATGTAACTGATTACAAAAATACTGTGTAGGAGCACTTGATAAAAGTTATTGGTGTATAGAATGAATGAAAACTACCCTAACTGCATCCATTATAAGGAGAAAACTCTCAGCAGGTTTGCTTGCTCTTCTTTTCTGCAATATATAGTCTTAACTAAATGTTACTGAGTTAATTTCAGTTGTGTCTCCCTTAACATGCTTACTTACAATTCTATGAAAGAAAAACCTGCATTTAATAAAGAGCTTTGGTCCAAGTAAGAGTGAAAGTAAAAAAAAAATTGGCTACCTGGCCTGGAACAGCTGAAAGGAAAGTTGCTGCTAGTGGTCCAGTCAGGATTAATTAGGCTGAAACACTGAGTATTGTCCTTATACTGTAATACTCCTGTCTTGTTGTCCTGGGTTTTGCTAGGATAGGGTTAATCATGTATCCTAAAATGGAAAGTATTTAGCCTGGTCAACACTTAGTTTGATAAAGAAAGACATATTTGTGACTTAGTAGGTGGCACTCTGAGTTAGCAATGTTACGGCATAGTGTCTGGGTCATTTGAGGTCTGCTGCTGGTTTGTAATACGGGAAAAACTTGTGTGTGACCATTTTAGTTGCTAGAAATTCATGCCAATCTTTAAAGATTCTTTGTTGTCTTGAAAACGTTGCATTTAGAGAAGCAATTGAAACTGAATTCACACACACAAATACACACATTTTAAAACTGGGAGTTAGATGTCACTTTTTGTATGCCAGAGAGCTAACCTAAGTGTTTGAGTTGATGTGAGATATGCTTCTGCTATGGTTCCCTGTCTTATGTACTGCAAGTTCAAATCTATGAAGAACACTCTAAAATCTTCATAATCCATTTCTTAGAGATGAATTCTTCAGATATGCTGAATATTACAGTCTTCCATTTTAATTGGCCATAAAATTGGAATTATTTAAAAGTGGAACCATTTTTCTCCTACAGTGGAATTCAAAAAGCTAAATATTCTTCCTTTCTCTCTTCACCCAGAATGACCTTATATCTTTTCCCTCTATGTGTTCCTGAGATATCCAGTGTTCTTGTGGGGTGTTGTTGCTTTTTTTTAAAAAAAAAAAACACCCAGCCTAATATTAAATTACTCGCTGCCTGAGAGCCTATTTGCTGAATTTCTTCCAAAGTTTGATTTTACAAATAGTGATGCTATGATGGCAAATCCATCATGGAGAGAGCAGAAATAGGAAATTTGCAAGCTGCAGTACTAGCTGAGCACTGCTAGCAGAGATGAAAGAAAGCTCTATTTAAACTTTGAAGCTGGTTTTCTGCAGTTGCAATGAAATTCCTTGGGGTAGTACATTCCGTCTTTTCCACAGCACTGCATTGTTTTGTGAATGGACAAGGTCATTCTCTAACTAGATGGTTTTCAGTTATGGCATGTCATGCATGAACAGACACAGCCAAACAGTGAAACTGAAAAATTTTGCATGCCAACCTTAGAGGCACGAGTTTGGTTCCTAAATGGTATTTCTGTGATGTACAAGTTCATTTTCTAGCTAGTCCTTTTCTCCCCACCACTCTTTTAGTTTTTAATCTGTCTTAATGCTGATTGCAAATGCTGGTGTGCTCCTCTCAGGACACTTTCTGTTCTGCCTTATTCTTGCTGGATAACAGTTGTAATTAAAGATATGATTACTTCCTTCTCAGGCAAATTGTATCCACTTCCCAAGACTGTATTATCTCTCTTACCTGGTTACAAAGATAATACTGGAAATTGGAAATGCTGTGGTATTCTTGGATAAAAAAGCTAACAGGAGTCTGAGAAGCTAGGGAGAAGGAATAGATTTATGAGGTCATTCAAAGAGTCTTCTGGCCATTGCAAGGTAGTTCTCTATTCATTTTCTTATTGTTTGTTTCATCTAATTTTAGCAGATTCCAAAAGATGGGACTTCTGTCATCACTGTTGAGAGACTATAACAGGTTAATACATCTCACATTGAAGAAGTTTTTCATGTTCATTTTAAATTATTTCACAAATGAAATATACCTCGCTGTCAGGGAGCAGCCTAAATTTTCACTTTCTTAATTTCATCCCATTACTTCTCGTTATATCCCTTGTACCAATCTAAATAATTCATCGCACTTCTTAATGTTTATACCCTTCAAATATTTATAGGCAGTTATCACATCTCCCTTTACATAGAGCTTAGCTGAGCTGTTCATATTTAGACCTTTTAATCTTTCTTCATAAGCAAATCCTTCTACATGAGATTGAGGGCCTGATCCTCAAAGGTATGTAGGTGCCTGTCATTGGCTTCAGTGGAATTCTGGCCTAGATACTACTACCATTAGGCAGCAGGTTTTTTTTTTCTCCTCTCTGAATTACTACTAATTTGTCAGTATTAGATACTGAGGAGCACAGAACTTATTTGAACTAAATCTGGCTAGGGAGGTCAGAGACAACAAGAATGGCCTTTTCAAATACATCAATAAAAAAAGGAAGGCCAGGGAAAATGTGGGGACACTACTGAATGGGGCAGGGTACCTGGTAACAGAGGACACAGAGAAGGCAGAGTTACTGAATGCCTTCTTTGCTTCAGTCTTCACTGCCAAGGCCACCCCTCAGGAATCCCCATCCCAAGAGACCAGTGAGAGTCTGGAAAACGGAAGACTTTGCCTTGGTTGTTGAGTATTGGGTTAGAGATCCACTATGCAAACTTAACAGCCACAAGTCCATTGACCCTGATGGGATGCACCCAGGTGTGCTGAGGGAGCTGGCTGAAGTCATTGCTAGGCCACTCTCCACCATCTTTGAGAGGTCATGGACATCAGGAGAGTTTCCTGAAGACTGGAAGAAAGCAAATGTCACCCCTGTCTTCAAGAAGGAGGACCCAGGGAATTACAGGCCTGTTAGCCTTATCTCAATCCCTGGAAAGGTGATGGAACAGCTCATCCCGGAGGCCATGTCTAAGCATGTGAAATACAAGAAGGTCATCAGGGGTAGTCAACATGGATTCACCAAAGGGTTCTGGGGGCCATCTCTAAGCATGTGAAAGTCTAGAAGGTCATCGGGGGTAGTCATCATGGATTCACCAATGGGAAATCATGCTTAACTAACCCGATTGCCTTCTATGAGAGGACAACTGGCTGGATAGATGAGGGGGGGGCATCTATACTTGGACTTGATCAAGGCTTTTGATACTATCTACCATGACATCCTCATTGGCAAATTCAAGAAGTGTGGACTTGATGATTGGATGATGAGGTGAATTGGGAACTGGCTGAATGGCAGAGCTCAGAGGGTTGTCACTGGTGGTGTGGAATCAAGTTGGAGGTCTGTATCCAATGATGTCCCCCAGGGGTCAATACTGGGTCCAGTGTTGTTCAACCTATTCATCAGTGACTTAGATGAAGGAACAGAGTGCCTCCTCAGCAAATTTGCTGATGATACTAAACTGGGAGGAGTGTTGGATACACCAGAGAGCTGTGCTGGCATTCAAAGGGACCTCGATAGGCTGGGGAGATGGACAGAGAGGAACCTCATGAGGTTCAACAAGGGAAAGTGCAGGGTCCTGCATATGGGAAGCAATAACCCCAGGCACCAGTACAGGTTGGGGGCTGACCCCCTGGAAAGCAGCCTTGCGGAGAAGGAGCTTGGAGTCCTGGTTTAACTGGTTGTTAACTGGTTTAACAAGTTAAATCTGAGCCAGCAGTGTGGTCTTATGGCCAGGAAGGCCAACGGTGTCCTGGGTTGTATTAGGAAGAGTGTTGCCAGCAGGTTGAGAGAGGTGATCCTCCCCCTCTACTCAGCCCTGGTGAGGCCCCACCTGGAGTGTTGTGTCCAGTTCTGGGCTCCCCAGTACCGGAAGGACATGGAGTTCCTGCCGTGTGTCCAGTGAAGGGCAACTAAGATGGCTAAAGGACTGGAGCATCTTTCATATGAGGAAAGGCTGAGGGAGCTGGGCATGTTCAGCCTGGAGAAAAGATGACTCAGAGGGGATCTGATTAATGTTTATAAATATCTAATGGGAGAGTGTCTAGAGGACGGGGCCAGACTCTTCTCATTGGCACCCAACAATAGGATGAGAGGCAATGGGCATAAACTGCAGCATAGGAAGTTCCACCTGAGCATAAGGAAGAACTTCTTTACTGTGAGGGTGACTGAGCACTGAAACAGGTTTCCCAGAGAGGTTGTGGAATCTCCCTCCTTGGAGATACTCAAAAAACATCTGGACGAAATCCTGGTTCACGTACTTGAGCAGGGTGGTTGGACTAGTCGACCTTCAGAGGTCCCTTCCAACCTCAACCTTACTGTGATTTTGTGAATACAATATTCCAGGAGCACCTTGGCCAGTCTTCTCTGTTTTGCTGTATTGTATATCACTTCATTTTGTGCATCCCCCAGATTGTGTTGCACTTCTTGCTACCATACAGCATTGAAAATTTTTCTAAGGTATTGTTCAGTGTTACTCTTTCTTTGCCTTCTGGACCTCTGCATTCTAGATTTCTTACTGGTGAATATTTGACATAAGCTTCTCATGTCCTAAGACGTACCATCTGTTTTCAGACTTTGGATCCGCTTACAGCACCATTTTCTCTTCACTAGAATTTAAAAGGTCTCCCAGTTCACTATTCTGCGTGTGTGTGTGTGTGAGTACATATATTTCTTACACAGGCGTATAAAAAAAGTAAGGTACTTACCACCCATCACCTGAACACAGATGAAAATTAAGAGGCTTTACTCAACATTAATCTATATATCACTATACTATATTGTTTTCCAACTTCATATGGTAACTTTTTTCATTATTCTTTGTTTACAGGGGTTTTTAAAACCAGTTTTTTGTCCATGTAACTCTGCTCATATCTAAGCCAATTTGACATAAATTTGTAAGACTGAATCCCTATATCAAATGCTATACTAAAATCTAGCTACAGTACTTCTAATGCAGTGTATATTTCATTGTTCTCTTAGTGGCCTCTTAGGTCCTTCAGGTATGAGGTTTTTATTTGAATCTTCCATTTTTAGCTTGTGCAGTATCAATTATGATTGGGTTGTTTTGGTTTCTGGGCTTCCACCACTGGAAAAAATTACTTTTTACAGTCAGAAATTGAAATACTCATCCAATATTTGGGTTCAGGCTAAGCTGAAATTTTGTGAAATAAAGTGTGAATTCGTACCACCTCAAAAAGTTTGGACATCACAGGCACAGGTCTGGAACTAGTCAGAGCTGGACAGATCAGCCATTCCAGTGGTAATGACTATGTTTTTGTGGACTTTTTAAGAAAGGTTTTTCTTAAAGAAACAGAACGAAATATTTTGTGTCTGTCAAAAAAAAAAAAAATTGCTTATATAAAATTACTTTTAGGTTTTCTTCTTTTAGTTCTTTTTATCTACATTAAGGAAATAGCTAAAATAAATATTTTTAAATTAAAATCAAGTACTATGTAAACATGTAAATTAAACTTTTTAGGAGTCGGTAACTAAAACTAATAATCGTATTTCAATAAACTTTAGAGAGACTTCTTGGCTACATCAGAGGTTTTTTTGAGTAAATAGATTTTGCACAGCTCTACTTCCATTTTACATCTGGCAAACACGAAATCAAACTTGATACTGCTATTTTAGATTATATACTCCTGATGCAAAGTGATGCTATGTCAGAGTCTGTATATCACCCACAAATCTGCCAAACCAAACTGTCCCTCCTTTGCTTGTTTTTCTTTCAGTGTTTGGGTGGTGGATTGGTATTTTTGCCTGAAAGAGCTTGTCAAGTCTGTAAGAAAACAATACAGACTTCAAAACTTTACATGATATTAGCACCAAATTTCAATTGCTTTCTTAATGCTGACTTAGCTCATCTATACTATTATGCTATATGACCTTGTTTTATTGCAGGGAGTATGTTTCTCTGTTACATTTTGATATTCACTACAATGCATTTATCATCTTTCATATCTCACAATTGCACATTTTCTTATTCAAAATCTCATCATACAGATTGTTATCTACAGCAAAAATATCTTACTGAAGACCCATTTAGTTCTACAGAGTTGCTGTGCACTGTTTTGAGTCTTCTACACTGTTGCCTTCCAGAGGTATAGATTTTCAGCTTCAGCCTTGCAAAACTGACTTATTTTTTGTTTTCTTAATTTTCTGGTATCACATGAATTAATCCTTTTTTCCCTTATTTCATCTACTGCTCAAAAAGCTGTACGCCTAAGTGATGCAACTATGCATATATACATCCTACTAAAGACACCCATACTCTGCTTTTTTGTTTCCGACCAATGCCATGTGAGGGACTTTTAAAAGTTACAGTATCAAAATAAAGCTTTTGACAGTATAAAACCCTGTCTTCCCTGGCAGTATTGGCCCATATAGCTCTCCTGGGAAATCCTTTTAAGTGTAGGCAAGCCAATTCTGTGTGACCTTTAGCTGAAGCAAAGTGAACAATACAGAAAGCAAAATTCAGACGCTTCTATGAGACAGTGAGTACTTAGCTGGGCTGCATGCTGACTTGAACCAAGCAGTATCTTTCACACCTGGGGAATGAGGATTTTTTTTAAAATCAGTAAGCAAAATGAACAGGAGATAAATTGCACCTCCTAAAAATGGTGTACTACTACTTAACATCCACTTTTTTTCTGTTGTAATTTTACATCTCTACAAATGTGCAACGCTGGAGAATCAGGCCCATAGTGCTCCTCTGACAGCCTGTAATAAGTTAAAAAAATAACAACTGAGGAAAAATAGCTCAGGCGTTAAAGAAAAGAGAAAGGTATCGTAGTCTTATAACTGCAAAGATCACTAAGATAAATTTATTACAAAACCCAGTTTATTTCAATGATGCATTTTAAACTCTGCAAAAAGTACTATAGCTTTCCAATATGCCATTAATCACATAGTCATTTCTTTTCTATGTAGGAACAGAATGTTTGGGTTTTTATTTCATTGGGTTATTTTCTTTTACTGATTTGAGTTTGAAACTCCCAAATTTAATAAAATGGGAATGGCAGGAAGTTGATATACTTTCTTTCTCTATTTTTAGAATGATAGTGTTAGTGTCTTTAGTTCTAGAAAATGAATGATGACACCAATTATTGATCTTGTGACAGGTTAAGAGGAATATTATAATAATTCATACTAAGTCAGCTTAACCTTTTATTGACTTGACCTTTAGCTTCACAGAGAAAGAAAATTAAGGCACCTACATAACTTTGTGCTGTGATGCTGAAATTCTGACATGGTTTGCATTACAGTTTGGATATTATTAAAACACAGTAATCTGTCAAATCATTAATCTGTATCAGGAACACAGATAGAGTTGAAACAGGCTTTGATCAATAACTAATGAGAACATTGGTGTTGGAGGAGGGGAGTTATGGTTTTGTGGGTTTTGTACTATTTTTTTTGGTTTTGTGTGTTGTTTTGCTGCTTCTAAGAATAAAGCCCTCCAGTAAAGATGACCTGAACACAGGAATGAGCAAACGTTCCAGTCCAACAAACAATGTAGGCTGGTTAATGTTGACTGAATTTCAGTCCCCCCTTCCACTATACCCAAACATATTTTTTCTTGCTCTTCTGTGGAAAAGGCTAGTCTTGTTTGGGTTTTGTTGCAGCAAATCCTACTAAAAAGCCAATTCAATAAAAATATATTTTATATTAAGAAAATCAGAGTCTGCAAATGGTGAAGGATTAACTAGTGCAATCTAGAATATTTTCTCCCCAAAAGGTAATTTGGTCCCTCTTATCCAACAATATCTTATTTCCTGTAGTCTTGTGGGAATACCAAAGTCTCTCTTCTATCTATCTTCATCTTTCTGCTATGTGATGAGGAGATAGACAAGAAGGGGAGGCAAAGTGGGGCAAGTAGCACATCTGTCTACATGGGAAAACACAGAGGGTTATGCAGACAAGTGCATGTGCCCTTGCAGGAAGGGCCACAGTTCCTTGAGATAAGGTGAAGGTGCTTTTTAGCAGGGGAATGCCTACAAACCTGAAGTATGAAATTGCTCCTAACAAACCTTGCCTGGAGTTAGGAAAAAACCTCTTGATCAAGACTGTTTTCCATGAAATATGTAGACTCTCTTCTACAATATTCAGAGCAGTCATAAAAATAGTGCTAATCTTGTTGACCTCTAAACCTGATCTGTGTTAACAATGACAGGCTATTCCTGCTTTTCACCTCTCATCTGAAACAGCAGAGGTTTGTGTGAAGGTTACAACCCTACTGATGACCAGTGTGCTGCCTTGGGATAAATTGTCCCTTTCTTAGTTTGCCCTCTTAAAACACATGGCAACCACACACATACACAATACCAAGCAAATAAACAAATATACCTATGTGAAAAGATAGTGAAGTTGCAAAAAAAAAAAAAAAACAAACCAAAAAACAAACCCCAAACCCTCAAAATGTGCAAAATCTAGATGTCAGAATTAATTTGTTAGTACAATTTTTGTGTCCTCGACTACACATATGCTTCATATTACAGCCTACTTATGTGATCAGATACTACCCTTTTCTCAGGATTTCTGACTTGTGTGCAGGTTGGGGCCTATCTAAAAGAGAAGTAAGGAAAGTGTAACAAAGGAGATTATTCCTTATAAGTGCCTTGCCTTGATGTCTATATTCTTTCAAATGTGCATAGTAAATCAAATAGGCAGCTGCAAGGAAGGAAATTATAGTTTCTTAGGTAATGTCCTTGAATATAAGCCCATAGGGATGGATTTTCTCCTCTTCTCAACATAGAAATCCCATGTGATTTTAGGTGAGAGATTTCAAATAATTCTTGTCAAAGCTGGCAAGGAATTTCCCACCTTGTTTCCTGCATGCCATTTATGCTAAGACAGGAGCTCTCTCAGCTGTAACTAAATTCCTTGGAGCTGTGCTACGAACGTAAGTGATGGTGTGCAGTACTGGGCACACCAGGAAAAAAAGCCAATGCCCAGTTGTGAAGTCTGAAGTCAGAGAACTTTCGATCGTAATAAATTTGTGCACCTCTTGCCCACCTGCAGAACAGAGGGAAAGCTTCTGCCTTGCTTGCTGGCTGTGAATGTTAACTCCTGTTCAGGCACTGTCATGGGGAGTACCATAGAAAGCCAAGGGAAAATTCATCTTTCTGTTTCAGGAACAGTGTTTAAGTCATAAGTCACAGACCACATACTGTGAAGATATACCACAGTTATGTATGACTGACTACTCAGGCATTCCCCACCTTGACCAAAATTTGGATCCTGCAGAAATATTAAAGACCACTGTCAATGAGAGTTGTAGCAGAAAAGTTAAGCATCAGGAAGCTGAATTAAGTTACATAAAACCACATTTTTGCCACATAACTATATTTCATAACATCTTGGTGGTTTTCCTTGCAACCCTTATCCTTACAATTTTTTATAGATGATGGAGGAAGCCATGCTGCATTGCCTGACTTTCCCAGGGCTTCTTATAAACTGTAATCAAGACCAGAATAACTTGAAGTTTTCAATTTCTAGATATACAAATTTAATGCAGTGACTGAGTTAGAAAAATGAAACATTACAGATTAGCAAAGCCTAGTCCTAGGTACTCCAGAGGAATCATTGAAGGCCTGCCACTGTGCTACTTCAGCTAAGGCTAGAAAAGCTTTCATGGAAAAGTTCATTTTGGTATTCAGAGATGTTTTGCAGGATTATTGTGAATAATGGATGGAAATCTAAGATTATTTTTTTACTTTTTTTTTTTGTTGTTGTTGTTCACGTGCCTAACCACAAATCCACCACTAAAATTATGTGATGAGCAAAAAGAACTTTTGGAGTTAAATGGGTAGCAGGTTATAAGACCTCATATGACCTGTTCAAACAAGTACTTTTCCGCATGGCTTTGCAGATCTCCAAGCACCCTACAATTTGTCTGAGAGAAAAATTAACATCATCCACCACAGTCAGGAGCATTCAGGACTCAATTAGTTCTTGTCCATAGTGAGAAATTTCAAACAGGCAAATTTGAGCCAGAAAAAAATGGAATTAATTTCCTTTGCAATGCACTTGTTTCCATACCTGTTTGCTCTGCTTTAGGATCTTACAACTGTGACAGCTTAGCAGCAGGACCAACCCAGACTAATTAAACACTATATGGAATATTTCAGCTATGCTCAGCCTTGTAGAATTCTTACTCTTGCAAAACAACCTTTTACTCTGCAAGTGGTGCTGCTGAGTTTGGTCAGCATCCTCAGACTCTGTAATGTATTCCTGCTTTGAGTTAACAGAGGTACTACAGGATGGTTCTATGCTGATAAAGGCCAGAATCCTCACCAGTTCTTCCTGTTAATTTATACCCCATGTTTTCTTAACCTTGGTTATTGTTTAAACAGCAACAACATGAGGAAAAAAAAAAAAAAAGGTAGTGCATCTGTGCAGCAAATTGTGCTTTCTACCAGTTCTAAGCTTGGCAAACCTGTTTTATTCATGGCATGTTACCAGAGGAAGGGAGAAAGGGCCAGAAGTATAACAAACTAATGCAGTAGTATCTTTTGACATGGGTTTATATTCACTGGCTATTCGTTGCCTTGGAAAGGTGGGCTTTTGTGAGGTTGGTAATGAGACAAAACAAATAGATTCAGAATTGCATTTCTCAAATGGCTTGAATTTATATTAATTGGCATTAGAAGAAGGGAAGTGCTGACAAGTGAGGGTTTATCCTGATCAAGTGTAGGACCTGCCTATAACAAGGGTCACTGATTCTACTGTTACCAGTAGGACAGTAGGAATAAGATCTGTGGTATCCCGGAACAGATACCGCTGTACCAAGCAAGTTATGACAGAAACTTTTCCTGAGCATTTCTTGACTTTCAGTGTCAGGAGCAAAGCAATCTAAAAAGGATGGCTGTGAAGTAATATCAAATAATGTCTCCTGCAGAAATACATACAAAACCTTTCATGTGGGGAATAAGCAGTGCACATGTGCATGGTGGGAGTGATGGAGGATAGATTTAATGGTGAGATTTTTGTCAAGGCAGCTCACTTTTAACAATGAGTTTGTGCAAAGATCTTCATCGATATAGATGTGCAGATTGACATAATCTTGGCCTTGACTCTTCAGTGGGAAGTGCCAAGTGATGAATGTGGAAAGAATGTCAGTGTTTAGGAATATCCCAACTTCTGGAACATTTTGTACTGGAATAAGGTACCAAAAATAAGGGTTTCTTATCTACTCTGTTGCTTACTGATTTCTCTTCCTAAGTAATGAAAACCACAGCTAACCCTTTTGAGCTCTCCTGTCTCATGACACATCCTCAGCTCTGCAGCTTTGATCCATGCCCTTTTGGGTTTTAAACTCTTTTTCTTCTTCCCCCTTCCCCTCTGCCCATCATCAGCAAAAAGATGCTTTGTTGAACTTGGACATATGCTGAACTTTTGAGCTGCTCTCTATTGTATTGCTATCTGATTTTCTGGGAGAGGAATCACTATTCAAAATAATCCTTTTGTTACTTTTGGTGCCTTAGCCCAGATAAAGCAATTATTATTAGTGGTGTGAATCTCTTTAGAGCTTTTCTGTGAATGTATGAGGAAATACATATTAAATACATTACATCCACATGCGTAATATAATCTCCAAGCCACTAACTCCCAGGTCTGCCTTCTGCATCCCTTAGGGTGGGAAGCCTTGTAAGCTAATTAGTGATAGCACATAAGCCTCAACCCTAAAGGAGATTGTTAATTTTATTACTTGTGCTATACTGAATAAAGGAGGATGCTGCTGGATGATAACATGCGTGGAAGGAAAAGCTTGACCACAGAAGAAAGCTTCAGTGATGTTCAGACATCTTACCATAAAGCCATCCTGCAGTCTTGTTACATGCCTCTGGTCAATCCATACCTGAATTAATTTGAGAAACAGCTACAAGATAAACATTAATATCTCTATACAGATAGATATATAAGAACTCTAACTGCCTCCATGGGGCTCAGTTGAGTTCTCAAGGGCTCCTGCTATGGTTACCCACTTGTCCTGAGCCTAAGTGCTACAGTAGATTGAAAAATTATATCTGCCGTGTCTCAGAAAATCCAGGTAATAAAATATCAATTGCACACTTCCTGAAAATGCACTCCTGAAAACACTTGGTATAGTTACACAGATATTAATCATTTGTATTCCTTTCTCAAAACATGTAAGCAAAGATTTTAAAAGTAACTTTTGTTTTCTCCTGTATATTGGCCTTTCAAATCCATCACACTCATTTTTCCACTGGGATGCTGTTTCGACTCTTTCCTTATATAACTTTCTGGTGTGGCTTTTGGTTACCTTTCGTTTTGTAAGGTTCATTTTCCTAGATGCTCCCTGGGCAGTAAGGTCTTGGAGAATAACCATTGTTTCAGGTATTAGTGCAAGGGAATTAAAGAAATGGGCACTTATTACTGAGTTTCTCCTCTTCACTACCACAAAATTCTTTGGTGCAATTTTTCCACTGTCTTCAGAAAGGTTATTCACAATGTGTGCCTGCCTTTGCAAACTGAGACATAATAATGACTACTGCATTTTAACACCAGCCATTGACTACAATCCCACCTTTCTTATACCCACTAAAAGATTTCATGTTTTAAAGGGATCAAAAATCACTGTGGAAAAGGTGCAGAGCAGCAGCCTAGGTAAGAATTTCATTGTTTAGGTATGAAATATAAGTAGTTCAAGAAAAGTCAGAACTGGTTACTACCTGTGTAACCTCACATTTTATCTGAAAGGACCATCTCTAACAGTGGAGAGAGAAGCTCAGTTTTCAGTCACTCCTGGGCAAGAAGGCTCAAAAATGAGGTTCAGCATAAGGAATTGCCTGAAATTATTTCCTTGTTTGATCATCCATATATCAATGGTAACACTTTCAAACTATGAGTACTATGGGGGCTAGTAATTAACAAGTGATTCAAATAGAACAAAGATTTGGATGCATTGGCAGCTTCTTCAGATATTTGGCTTTTATTCTGCATACTTTTTTGTCTGGTTGATCTCTCTTAATGATGCTGTCCTCCCTCCCTCTCCTCCCAAAGAGCCATGTGGTTGCCCTTTTACATTCTACTGGGGCCTTAGCATCATTGGAATCTGGCTGCAGAAAGATTTTTCTTAGAATACAATGGAGTAACAAAATAGCATTTGTGAATGGAGGAGGGGAAAGTGGGATCCACAGCACAGAGAGATGTTCTAAAATGCAGAAGTTAGGAATAAATTATTCAAAAGCAGTAGTATTTTTATGGCACTGTGACCTCTTCTCCTGACGGGGCTTCTTAGAGAAGTCTAGAAATAACAAAAGATGTTGGATACGAAATAACAAAGGCCAGACAACATGTTCACTAGTGAGATGAGAAACTAGGCTTGGAGATTAACCTGCTCTTTGCAACCTCTTTCTTCTTACTGAAATAACCAATGGCACAGGCTCAGTGGCCTGTGCTCTTACTGAAACTGAGAGCACATCAGGGAGGCAGAGTAACTTTCCAGGCACACCTGTGTCGATACAAATTAGCCATTAATTACTACAAAACATTGACTTTCTATATCAAAAGGTGCGTGGGAGTTCAATTTACTCATGTCCCTTGTGTATGTAGTAATGATATCTCAATTACATGTGTACCTGTGTCTAAGAGATGCATGGACATCCATTAATATGCCTACGCACTTTACTTGTGTTTATAGACAAACAACATACATTTATTCCAGTACTTGTCAGTGATTCATTTATTAACTGACCATTATACCTCCTCCTGTGTCAGTATTCAACTAATATTCCAGCAGAGACTTATGGGGTGTTGTTCTGTCTTGGTTATGGATGTAAAGCCAAGAGCTTGGATATATGAAATGCCCTGGGACTCTTCTGGTGCTACAAGAAATGCTGTTCTTGTTATTTTACATTATTTGCAGTAGGGAGGCTCCAAAGCCCAGTGTTGTGGGAAATTTCAAGTGGGATAATTTCACCCTCGCTTGGGATAGGGTCTCTGGGTTGCCCTTGAATGAATCAGTACAGACAGTCGCAGAGTATATCCTCATCCTATCCACCTAGTGTAAAAGGTAGTTACAAGTAGAAAGGTGGATGTATGTTTGATGGGAAAAAGAAGCGATGATGGCAGTGCTCTGTCTCTTTCCCAAAATTCCAGCCCTGCTTCCAGCACAAATCTGTCATTAAGCACATCCATATTTGTCTGGTCCCTAACACCCCGAAGCTGATCTACATGTACTAGGAGTTGGAGTGTTTTCCCAGGCCCATGGTAATACACCATGTTGCTGCATGTAATAGAATGTCTCATTTTTAAAGGCTCCAACTGTGAAGAGCTTTTGAAAGAGTTAGGAACTAAGGAAGCTCACTTGGCTTTGTCTTGAGACATTACTGCAGGGACAATTTCAGTACTATGGGACACTGCTTACATTTCTCTCTGAGATCTAAAGGCATATTTCGACTCTTATTGCATATTGGAAAAGGCTGGTAATGTTATTGAGAAATGTACATAATAACCATCTTTTTCAGCAATAGAAACAATAGGTTTTGTAGGATGTGGAAGAAGGTCAAAGTCTGTGGTGTGCATAAGACAAACTGCTGAAATTACTGGGTTTTTTATAGGCCTAAAATTCATTTGGGCTTGGTTGCAAAATCTGACACAAAGTCTGGATTGCTGAACAGCAAACACTTTTGAAATGAAAAAAAATGTATTAAATGCAAACTAACGGGCACATGTACAGATATTTTCCTTTTCCTTAACTGCTACAATGCCTATGAAACTCTTTTACTCCTATTTTATAGTACATACAGGAGCAAAATAATTCTATATATATGAAATACTAACTGTAACATGTTCCTCGAGGGCAATGACTATGTGAGAGGAATTGGGGGTTTTTACATTATGATGGAATGTTTGGATTTAGTAGTAAAATTAAGCTTGAGCTAAGGCCATAGTAGGGGGTTTGAAATGTGTCTTGGGTTTTTTGGATTTATTTCTTTGTTTCCCCCTCCTCGGTCAAATCCCTAATAAATTATTATTTTCTACCACATTATCATTTATGCTTCAGAGTCTCTAAAATGCAGTTTCAAATGATGACTGTATTTGCTTTGTCACTGCTTATAACTAGGAAATTAAAAAAAAAAGTCCATATGTGGGTCCCTTAACATTTTTTAATATTTTTTAATTAAAAGTATGTTCAAATTATTAATTTCAGATAAATGACTGTACAGTGACAGACAGCTGGGGGGTCCTGCATTTGGCTGTACTCCCTTAAGACTGTATGATTTGTAATTAGAAATGAGTTAATGGCAAGGCTGATTTTTTGTCTGGATGTCTTCATAGGAAGACTATGTTGTAATTAAGAGTAGACTGGCCAGTAACAAAGTTCAGGTCTTCTACAAAGTGTAGAAGTGCATACAGCTTGGCAAAACACATACAACAGACTTAAGTTCCCCAAGCTTGACCAGAGCAATTTATGTGACCTTGAACAGGTTTTTAATTTAGTGGGTCCTAAAGATATACTTAGAGTTTAAATATATAAAGATTTTTGCTGACTTTTGACATTAGATTTACAACTTTGGTTGTACTGGTTTGTATTTAGCATAAGTATAAATGAGATGATGTCCAAACTTTTTTCCTAGGATTTAATAATATTCAGGCTTTTTACTTGGATTTAATAAAGTTCCTGGAATACCTGATCCTCCCTTCTAAAGTGTGAATTACCTGATATTTTTCCATAAATGAATTTGATGGATTCTGAGCAGTAAACAGGGCATAAATTGTCTATCATAAGACTATGAATTAGAACTTCTGTGATTTTGAGTGCTTATGCATAGTGGAGGTGGAAAAAACCCAAATAATTTTTATATCAAGGATTACAATGAGAGTAGAAGCTAGTCATGCTGATTAACTTCTTATGGTCTACTGAGTATATACTTCATAGAATCATAGAATGGTTTGGGTTGGAAGGGACCTTAAAGATCCCCTAGTTCCAACCCCCCTGCCATCAGTAGGGACACCTTCCACTAGACCAGGTTGCTCAAAGCCTCATCCAACC